>NC_090649.1:384496723-384679223 GCF_040937935.1 Hyperolius riggenbachi | reverse complement strand
GCAACCTACGACGCCTACGGAAAATCAAGGAGGTGGTGCACAAGACGGGCACCCCAGAAGAGTTCAGAGAAGTCAGAAACTCCCTGAATAGAGAACTGAAAACGGCAAAGAGGGCCTAGTCTAACAAGGTTGGCCTCAGCCTTCAGTCAAACAACTCACGGGAAGTTTGGAAGGGTCTCAGGGCAGCCACGAACTTTAAGCCCCCCCCTCAACATGCAGCCCCCAGCTCCCAACTGGTAGAGGAACTTAATGAGTTCTACTGCAGTTTCGATCTACAACCCAAGCAGCCCGCGGCCACAGCATCCTCCACGGCCCCAGCATTCCAGCCAGCACTGGATCCCTCGGCATCCGCGAAAAAGGATGCCCGGGGCCCCCCAGTGGCCAGTGGCACCCCCGCTCTGACCACAGTGCAAGAGGAGGATGTGCTACGACACCTCCGCAGACTTAATCCCAGGAAAGCCTCGGGCCCAGATGGGGTGTCCTCACGCTGCCTGAGAACCTGCGCAAACCAACTAGCTCCCACCCTCACCTCTCTCTACATGGAGCTCAACAACTTCAGACCTGTAGCCCTGACCCCCGTCATCATGAAGGTATTCGAGAGGCTGGTGCTGGCCCACCTGAAGCATTCCACCAGCACCCTCCTTGAACCACACCAGTTTGCCTACAGGGAAAACCGATCAGTTGATGATGCCATCAATGTCAGCCTAGCATACATCTCGGAACACCTCGACAGACCAGGGGCCTACGCGAGGGTCCTTTTCCTGGACTTCAGCTCGGCCTTTAATACCATCTGCCCGGACATTCTGATTGACAACCTTGCGCATCTTGGGATAGACTCCCTCCTCTGTAGGTGGGTTAAGGACTTTCTCTCCAACAGAACTCAACGGGTCAAGCTTGGCAGTCACATCTCCAGCAAGAGAACCACTAATGTCGATGCACCGCAAGGCTGCGTGCTGTCCCCACTCCTGTTCTCCCTGTATACCAACAAATGCACCTCGACCTCCGACTCCGTCAAAGTTATTAAATTCGCTGACGATACCATGCTCATCGGCCTCATCGACAGAAACGGGGAGGACCTTTATCGAAATGAAATTGCGAGGATCTGTGATTGGTGTAAGGACAACAATCTTGTTCTCAACACGGCAAAGACAGTGGAACTGATCGTAGACTTCCGGAAACTCCCCCCTGCCCCCCTCCCTGTGTTCATCGACGGGTCTGAGGTCTCCAGAGTTCAAAGCGTACGGTTCTTAGGCACAACCCTAACAAGCGACCTCAAATGGGAGCAGAACACTACTAAAACCCAGAAGAAAGCACAGCAAAGGCTATTCTTCCTGCGCCAATTGAAGAAATTCGGCATGTCACAGGAACTGCTGACCAGCTTTTACACCTCGACCATCGAATCCATCCTCTGCTGCTCCATCATAGTCTGGTATGCCGGAGCAACTGCTAAGGACAAATACAAACTCCACAGAGTGATAAACGCAGCAGAAAAGATCATCGGCGCCCACCTGCCCTCACTAGATCTCCTCTACTCCACGAGGATGAAGACAAGGGCCACCAAGATCCTACTCGACCCCTCCCACCCGGGCAGACGCTACTTCGAGACCCTTCCATTGGGACGCCGGTTCAGATCCATCCCCTCCAAAACCACTAGGCGTATGAACACCTTCACCCCCCAAGCAGTTCACCTGCTGAACTCACTGAACTCAAGACCCCCCCCCCCCCACCACCATCACTGGGACACTCTAGCCCCCAGGGCAACCCAAGACTCTAAATGTGTTGCTCTATACGGTTGCGTGCATGTTTTGCTTTGCCCTGATTATGTTTGCCGGGTGTTATATGTTTGCCGGGTGTTAATTGTTATATGTACCTGAATTGCCACTTGCCATGTGAACCACAAGCAATTCCGGGCCCACCAATCGGTGTGCTTGGTGACAGTAAAGATGATTCTGATTCTGATTCTGGTATATAGGTAGCAAGGTACAGGTGGTGCCTTCAGTAATAGGTAGCGTGCTATAAGTACTGCAGTATAGGTAGCCAGCTACATGTGGTGCCGTCAATATAGGTAGTGAGCTATAGGTACTGCAGAATAGGTTGCCAGCTACAGGTCGTGCCCTCAGTATAGGTAGCAAGCTATAGGTGCTGCAGTATATAGGTAGCAAGGTACAGGTGGTGCCCTCAGTAATAGGTAGCGAGCCATAAGTACTGCAGTATAGGTAGCCAGGTACATGTGGTGCCATCAGTATAGGTAGCAAGGTACAGGTGGTGCCCTCAGTAATAGGTAGCGAGCCATAAGTACAGCAGTATAGGTAGCCAGGTACATGTGGTGCCATCAGTATAGGTAGCAAGCTATAGGTGGTGCAGTATATAGGTAGCAAGGTACAGGTTGTGCCTTCAGTAATAGGTAGCGTGCTATAAGTACTGCAGTATAGGTAGCCAGGTACATGTGGTGCCCTCAGTATAGATAGCGAGCTACAGTATATGTACTAATGTATATGTAGCCAGGTACATGTGGTACCCTCAGTATAGCTAATGAGCTATAGTTACTGCAGTATAGGTAACCAGGTACATGTGAGGCCCCAGTATAGATAGTGATCTATAGGGGCCCAGTATAGGTAGCCAGGTGCATGGGGTGCCCTCAGTATAGCTAGCTAGCTATAGTTACTGAAGTATACATAATATGTACATGTATTTTGCATACAGTTCATATTAGGAGGGGGAGGGAAGGGAGTGAAAAGTTGGTAATGACATTGTTGTGGAACTACAGTGAAGAATATGACAACTCACAGTGCCCAGGGACACACTTGTATTCAGTCCTGCCTACCTGTCACAGCCAAGCTCTTATGTCCTCTATACTGTGTGTCTGACATTGTTCTGCAAGTCAATCTGGCAGAGGTTAAAGAGAACCGGGACGAGAACCGAGAGGGGGATAATGGCAGTATTTATACTTACCTGGGGCTTCCTCCAGCTCCATAGGTGCGTGGGCTCCCTCACTGTCCTCTCTGGCGGCTCTGGCAGTTCAGTTGTAATTCCATTATTCTGGCCAGTCATCGACTAGTGCGCATGCAGGCTACACATGTGCCCTTACCGCGCTCCTATCCCCGGTAGTGTTCTGCGCCTGCGCAGTACTACTGTGCTGGCACAGAACCTGGTATGGGAGTTCGACAGGAGGTGCAAGTGCAGTCGGGCTGGGCATGCGCAGGAGACCGTGGCCAGCCAGAATTCAGAGAGGACAATGAGGGAGCCCACGCACCTCATGAGAGTGGAGAAACCCCCAGGTAAGTGTAAATACCCCCATTATCCTCATCTCAGGTTCTCTTTAATGGATTGGCAGCTAGTGAGCAAGTTGGGGAGGTGGGCATAAAAGAAAAAGGAGTGGGGAGAGAGAAGGTGAGAGTGGGGGAGAGAGAGATACAGAGGGAAGTGGGAGAAGAGAGAGGGGTAGGGGGGGGGGGGGGGTGAGGGGGAGTCCTGCCAGCCTGCTGCACGAGGGGAGAAACAAGCTAACTTTGGAAGAAGCCCCCCTGTGTGTGTTGTGACTTGTGTGATCTGCAGCTGCAGCCTTTCCGGTGTCAGGGTTGCCAGTGTAATCTGAGTTGCAGCAGGAGGAGAGGGCATTTACACAACACACAGCTAGAGAGCACGGAAAGCCCTGTACAGACAACAATTAGCAAGTTGTGCTTGCCACCTGGCTTCCATTCCGTTCACCTGATGGATCCCTACAATGCCCCTCAATTCTCGTTCGCTCTCTCCAGTCCCAGCTTGCAGGAGATTGCCATGTGCGGGGGCGGGGCCAAAATGGAACTGATTGGCCAGTGTCAAATAAAGGGGAGGGACTGAGGCTGAAGCTGGGCTGTACTGGCTGGCTGGCTGGGCTCCTGTGAGAGGTGGGACTGTCTTCAGGCTAGGCTGTGGATGGCTGAACGGAGCTAAAGGGCGGGACTGTCTCGAGTCTCTGCAGAGACCATACAATCTGGGGCTCAGCTGTCTTCCTTGGAATTTACTGACACAGAATTCAAACACAAAAAGCGAGGCCCCCCCCCTGCGCAGTGAGGCCCAAAGCAGGGGCTTGCCTCACTTGTATGCTGGTGGCACGCTTGGTTAGAGGTCATTCTAAAGGTATTCCAGCTTTTTCAGCATATAAAGCTTTCTGTCCAAGAAATTCCTGAGTAGTAAATGATCCTGATCAGTGTAGAAAAGAGTGTAGAACATTCAGTGGACTTTTGCTTTAATGTTGAGATTTTTTTTTTAGTTACAGGTAGTCCCCGTTTAAAAGACGAGATAGACATTATAGAATCATTCTAAACCTCCTGAATCTGTGCAAATCACTGTGCCATCTCTGTTCCATGTACCTCCTCTATGCCCCCTTGCACCTCCAGTGCCCTTCTCTGCGTCACCTTTTGTTTCCCCATGCCTTAATGTCCATCTCTGTACCACCCCTGCCCCCTCAATGTCACTTCTGTCATCCTGTGCCCTCAGTTTACCACAGCAAAATGTAATATTACCAGTTCAAAACAATTTTTTTTTAAATGTAAAATCAATTTTGTCAAAAACTACAAGGTTTTTTTTTTTTTTTTTGAAAAATGCTTTTGACTTTTTTGACTGCATTATGGGGCAAATCGAACTTCCACAAAAATTGGCTTGGTCCAGGCGAACGCGAACCCCCAAAGTTCGCCTGGAACCGTTCGCCGGCGAATCGTTCTCTACATCTCTAATGTTCAGGCAAATGTTTGTAAGTCGGGGACTACTGGTATTATATTTGCATTTGTAAAGAAATCCAATAACTCACAGATGTACTGTGTAACCATTGGGGACCACCCTCCAAACAGAATAGATTGCATCACTGCTCATTGATTAAGTGAGATGAACAAACTTGCCCAACTCAGGATGGACAATAATTTTAGATATTCAGTGCTGAGCAATTTAACATGTTATCACTATTTAATGTACAGTAAATATCAGTCATTTAATCCAGGATGCAAGGTCACATTCAGCATTTACTTTGCTGTGGCTTGGTAAATAGCGCTCTGAAAAAAATTGCACTTGCTAGTAGCTCACACATTGCATCTTTACACTGACATTTTATCCCTGTTAAAATATGTAATGCATATCGGCAGCATACAAGTGATTTTTAAATTTACGTTCCCAAAAATTTCACATTTGCAGACTACAGTACATCTCTTAAAGGGAAGAAAATGCTTTAACAGTCACATTTTGGTCTCTGCTTTAAAGGAACCTGAACCAACAACGAGCAAAAAGTATACCATATCTGTATGTATATATATATATATATATATATATATATATATATATATATATATATATATATATATATATATATTTGTATTGCATCATTGCATTCAGATTACTGCTATTTATATTTAAATTAGAACATCTAAACTATAGTTTGAATGATGATTTTCTTTTTTTAAGAAGGACAAGATGACAGTTTAATTACATGGTACATGGTACTACTGATTTCATGATGTTTACCATGATGGCAGCAAGCTCTAATGTTGATTTCCAACAGCTATCATGAGCTTCATGTGCAATAAGGAATAAGCACAAAACATTTCACTCTTCTTCATAATTTGCCTTCTGCCAGTCAAATGGACTTCAATAACAAAATAATAAGGACCCCTGTTTTTTAAGGGAATATTTCATTCAATTACATTCTTTAACAGATGTTTATGGCACATATTATTTAAAGGATATCCAAACTGAAATGTGACATGAGATAGACGTGTGTATGTACAGTGCCTAGCACACAAATAACTATGCTGTGTTGCTTTTTTCTTTCTCTGTCTGAAAGAGTTAAAGATCAGGTGTGTAAGTGGCTGACTCAGTCCTGACTCAGACAGGAAGTGACTACAGTGTGACCCTCACTGATAAGAAATTCCCCTTTTTATCTCTTTCTTGTTCTCAGAAGCCATTTTCTGCTAGGAAAGTGTTTTAAACAGTGGGTTGCAAAAGTATTCGGCCCCCTTGAAGTTTTCCACATTTTGTCACATTACTGCCACAATCATGCATCAATTTTATTGGAATTTCACGTGAAAGACCAATACAAAGTGGTGTACATGTGAGAAGTGGATCGAAAATCATACATCATTTCAAACATTTTTTACAAATAAATAACTGCAAAGTGGGGTGTGCGTAATTATTCGTTCCCTGAACCAATACTTTGTAGAACCACCTTTTGCTGCAATTACAGCTGCCAGTCTTTTAGGGTATGTCTCTACCAGCTTTGCACATCTAGAGACTGAAATCCTTGCCCATTCTTCTTTGCAAAACAGCTCCAGCTCAGTCAGATTAGAGGGACAACATTTGTGAACAGCAGTTTTCAGATCTTGCCACAGATTCTCAATTGGATTTAGATCTGGACTTTGACTGGGCCATTCTAACACATGGATATGTTTTGTTTTAAACCATTCCATTGTTGCCCTGGCTTTATGTTTAGGGTCATTGTCCTGCTGGAAGGTGAACCTCCGCCCCAGTCTCAAGTCTTTTGCAGTCTCCAAGAGGTTTTCTTCCAAGTTTGACCTGTATTTGGCTCCATCTATCTTTCCATCAACTCTGACTAGCTTCCCTGTCCCTGCTGAAGAGATGCACCCCCCGAGCATGATGCTGCCACAACCATATTTGACAGTGGGAATGGTGTGTTCAGACTCAGAGTGATGTGCAGTGTTCGTTTTCTGCTATACATAGCGTTTTGCATTTTGGCCAAAAAGTTCCATTTTGGTCTCATCTGACCAGAGCACCTTCTTCCACATGGTTGCTGTGTCCCCCACATGGCTTGTGGCAAACTGCAAATAGGACTTATTATGCTTTCTGTTAACAATGCCTTTCTTCTTGCCACTCTTCCATAAAGGCCTACCTTTGAACAGTGCATGACTAATAGTTGTCCTATGGACAGAGTCTCCCACCTGAGCTGTAGATCTCTGCAGCTCCTCCAGAGTCACCATGGGCCTCTTGACTGCATTTCTGATCAGCGCTCTCCTCATTCGGCCTGTGAGTTTAGGTGGATGGCCTTGTCTTGGTAGGTTTACAATTGTGCCATACTCCTTCCATTTATGAATGATCGCTTGAACAGTGCTCCGTTGGATGTTCAAGGCTTTGGAAATCTTTTTGTAGCCTAAGCCTGCTTTAAATTTCTCAATAGCTTGATCCCTGACCTGTCTGGTGTGTTCTTTGGACTTCACGGTGTTGTTGCTCCCAATATTCTCTTAAGACAAACTCTGAGGCCCTCACAGAGCAGCTGTATTTGTACTGACATTAGATTACACACAAGTGCACTCTATTTAGTCATTAGCACTCATCAGGCAATGTGTGTAGGCAACTGACTGCTTTCAGATCAAAGGGGGCCAAATAATTATGCACACACCACTTTGCAGTTATTTATTTGTAAAAAATGTTTGGAATCATGTATGATTTTCGTTCCACTTCTCATGTGTACACCATTTTGTGTTAGTCTTTCATGTGGAATTCCAATAAAATCGATTCATGTCTGTGGCAGTAATATGACAAAATGTGGAAAACTTCAAGGGGGCCGAATACTTTTGCAACCCACTGTAGTTGGAATTTCTTATCAGTAAGGGTCACACAGTAGTCACTTCCTGTCTGAGTCAGGACTGAGTCAGCCACTGATACCTGATATTTAACTCTTTCAGACAGAGAAAGAAAAAAAGTTCACCTCTCACGGCGTGCTTCTATATCTCTCACCAGGTGTTTTTAAATACAGGCATGTCCACTCTCTATGGCCATGCTAAGGATCCCTGCACAGCGACAGCTGAAAGCAGCGAAGGACCGCATGCTTCTCTTCATCCCCGGGTGTTTTTAAATACCGGCATGTCCGTGCCCCTGGCTAGCGGCAACAGCGTGCTTCCATTCTTCCGAGTCGCATGTGAGCCATAAGGTCAAGCAGAGAGAGGGCGCCAGTGATGATGTAAACCAGAAGGAAGATTGGGAAGAATGGAAGCACGCCGTTGCCGCATGGGGATCCTTAACAATAGACAAGGGCATGGACATGCAGATATTTAAAAACACCCGGTGAGAAATATAGAAGCACGCCGTGAGAGGTGAGGTCTTCCGCTGCTTTCTACAGTTGCTGCACAGGGATCCTTAGCATGGCCAGGGGGAGTCAACATGATTTCTATGGCAGGGGGAGGAGTGGACATGATTACAAACAGCAGGTGGGAGCGGACATAGCAAAGACCCAGCAGCAGCAGATGTAATTACAATGGCCGGCGGGAAAGAACATAATTACCATGGAGCCTAGCATACTATTCACACTATAAGATGCACCAACTCCTTCTCCCCACTTTTGGTGTAGAAAAAGTGTGTCTTACAGTCCAAAAAATATGGTATGTTGAATTTTTCCCCAATTATGATAAAAATGATTGGAAACTGAGAAAATTTAAAAATTTCCAGCATTCCGAATCAATAAAAATTGAAAAAAAAAAAAAACGGGAAATCCAATTGGATTTTTCAGTCAAATAATAAAAAAAAGCTTTCTATTTTTTCAGGAGATCTGATCATATTTAGCGAATTGTTGTAAAATGGGATCATTTTATTGAAACGTGTGTGGCCACCTTTAGGCTTCTTATTTTATCTCCTGTTCATGGCAATTTACGTGAAGACCTTCTTCTATTCATATGGTTTGCACAAGAGTGTGGTCCAGAGTGTGTGTGTGTGTGCGTGCGTGCGTGCGTGCGTCATGTTGGCATGTTATGGATACACTGGGGCAGGCACGATCGTGGCTTGGCTGAGCTGTGGATTGTAGTTGAATCAGACTGCCACATATTTCGAATAAGATTCTTTGGAGTTACGCTTTGGAGCATTTTTTTTTCTAAAAAAATATTTACTCATTAAATAAGAAGAGTTTAAATCATTACAACCCTAGCACATTTGCTCTTTAGGGCGGCATAGTGGTGTAGTAGATAAATCTCTTACTTTGCTGAAGTTCCTAGTTCAAATCGGAGCTAGGAAATTATCTACAAGGCAGTCTCCTCCCATATCCTAAAAACATACATATATGTTTATGTGGGTTTTTATTTTAAAACTTAATACAATTATTCTAAACACATCACCTCAGTATCATTGAAATTATGCTTTTAATACCTATCCCAAAAAGGAAAGTTGTACTTGGCTGTGACTGTCTGGGGTTGATAAAAAGATTTTCCAGGCAACACCTTTAGTAAGTCTTTTGACTATTTATATTTTACAGCGTTGACTATGCAAGAATGTTCTGTTCAAAGAATTTGAGACATAAGCACAGCATTGACCTTGTACCAGTAATTGACCCAAGGAATGTTCCAAGCTTCAGCATACCTGCTGCATAGTTTGCATTCCTCTCTCCATGGGGCTGCAATTATCATTTACTTTGAGTCATGCGATGCATGATTAGCTAGAAGTATCTAGTTAGCCAGGTTTAACTAAATTGCTAATAATTATGCTGACGGAATGAATTATTTATTAATTAAACATACCTACCAGAGTTTGAAGCTGACCTTCAGTTGCACAAGCAGTTAGAGTGTTTAGAAATGAATAGAGAAAATCTTCCTTTGCAGAAAGTTTTCGTTTACAGGGGAATATTTGTTTTTAATAAGTAAGAGAGTGTGTGTGTGTGTGTTGGTTAATAATAAAAATTACTAAATAGTCAATTTTCTCTACTGCCCTGTGGTCTACAAAGCAAACACGCTGCAAACTACAGCACATAACTTAACCATGGATCTTGTGTGAATGGGTCCTAAAGCTACGTACTCACCACCTGACGGTTCCAGCAATGTCTCTTTGATGACGGTCATTAAGTGACGCCTCTTTCTGCTCACGACATCACGCAACTACACTACAGGTGCAAATGGGAAGTAAGCAATTGCGGTACTTTGCGCGGAGTTGGCAGGGATCTTAACGACCTGATCTGCTGTGTTCATTGCCAAATGATACACGATCACGGCAGGGGGCAACATCGTTTAACATGACTATATTAAACGATGTTCCCTGTTGGGTAACTTCGCCGCAAATATCGCCTCATGGGTACGAGGTTCTAGTCTTCTTGCTAGCTTGTCTCTACTATTAGCCGATAGCTTTATTTTTATAAAAAAAAATTGGGTACTGATAAGCAAGGGGACGCACACAGTGACATCATATTGACTCCCTGGGCCTCGTACACTTACCGCCACAGTAGAAAATTTATATTTTCCTGATGTAATTATGAAGTGTAGTGCCATGTACAGGTTTGAATTTGTACTTTTTACTACCCAAGGCCCACTTTCACCAGCCACCCCTCCCAAAGTCTCAATAGAGCCTGTACATGTGAAATAGCCCTGCAAATTAAAAGATTAGCTACAACACAGGACGAAAGCTGGTCACATGGTGGGTTGGGGTAATTATAATTTTTCCACCACCACATGCCCAATAAGGAATCGTGTTCACATTTATTTATTTATTCATAGTTCCACTGGGTAACTGCAGTGAGCAGTTCTGCTGATTACTCTTGGCACTTATTTAATTAAAAAAAATGTATTTCTACCTTAAAGGGAACCTGAGATGAGAAGCATCTCAGGTTCCATACTTACCTGGGGCTTCTTTAAGCCCCCTTGAGGCTGCTCAGTTCGTTGCTGTCTCCCCGGGTTGCTCCTGTCACCCGCAATTCAGCCCGAAAGCCTGGCCGACTCACATGCGTGGCCAGATGCGCTCCCCATCACGTGACGGGAAGCACACCTTGCCAGGCATGCATGACATAGCACTACTCAACCAGGCGTTTGGGCAGTATTGCGGGTGACAGGAGCCACCCGGGGAAACGGCAAGGGACTGAGCAGCCTCAAGGGGGCTTAACCTTCCTGGCGGTAAGCCCGAGCTGAGCTCGGGCTATGCCGCGCAGGAAGATATCTCAGCCCCTGGTGGGGCGATTTTCTTCATTTAAAATGCTGTACGCGCAGCTAGCACTTTGCTAGCCGCGCGTACAGCTTGATCGCCGCCGCTCTGCGGCGATCGCCCGCACGCAGCGGCGCAACAGGGCCCCCCCCCCGCCAGAGCCCTGCGCTGCCCGGACCAATGAGTTCCGGGCAGCGCTATGGGCTGGATCGGAGGCGTCTGACGTCAGGACGTCGGCTGACGTCCATGACGTCATTCCGATCGTCGCCATGGCGACAGGAGAAGCCAAACAGGGGAACGCGTTATATACGCGTTCCCCTGTTTGCTATTGATGCCGGCGACGATCGCACTAGAGGGACACATGCGCCCTCTAGTGGTGTTTCATGTAGCTACCACTCTGGTAGCTTTACATGAAACAAAAAAAAAAAAAATTAAAAAAAAAAGGATTACGCCAGGAGGGTTAAGGAAGCCCCATGTAAGTATGGAACCTGACACAGTCAGGTTCCCTTTAAGGGAGAAATACATTTTTTTAAATTAAATGAGTCCCAAGAGTAATCAGCAGAACTGCTCACTGCAGTTACCCAGTGGAACTGTGAATGGAAAAGTAAATTTTTTACCAACCGATAACACTCTTGCACAAAATGCATAGTTCCACCCCGCAGTGTGAATGGTAAGTCTATGGACTTTCATGCTACCTGCATTGTGGTCACTATGTGTAGTGCTGTCAGTCATGACACACCGCACATGAGCCCTAAAGCAATATGAAGTGCCAACATAATAGTGTCTTCAGCAATGAATGGCCAAACAAACCAATGGAGTTGTGCTGGAACTTTTAACATCTAACCACCTTAATAACACAGCATATAAAACAAACATATCTTCACTGTTCATATCACAAGACACTTTTTGTTACAAGGGTGGAATACATAACAACCACTATCAACTCTGCAAGTCTCTGCACAGTGCACACAGAGTCAGCTCTCACTTCCCTTCCCCCGCGCTTCAGACTGCTCTTACACTGCAATGATAGGCAATATTTCTGCTGTCATTGCTAGGGTACTAAAGAATTCCAAATATGCAGGAGGGAGACACTTTGCATGGCAACGTTATACAGGACAACATCGCTATACCATGCAGGGACGTTTGGAGGGGACTGAGACTAACGCAGAGTGTGTAGAGGCACTGAGCAAGTACACTAACTGGCACAGAAGGTGTAAGCAGATCTGCTGTTGCATTACCAGTCTAGCTGATCAGCGCTGTGTTCCCATCACCAATTTCCCGGGTCTCCTCTGACCTGCTCAGCCCCTCCCCTCAGTGTCAGAGTGAAGGAAAGGGGCACTGCATGCACAAGAACTGCAACACCGCCCCAGCCTTTGACCTACCCTAGTCCCCGGCCTGTGTGGTCTGCCCAAAAACCCGCCCCTGGCTATGTAGATATGTTTCTGGATGACACGTGATATGAAGTGATAAAAGCGTCTTTGCTGATAATACCAGCAGTTTAAAGACCTGGTGATTTTATTTACGGATTTAGTTATTACCGTCAGATGTCTGAGTTGCTTAATGTCTTAAATAAGTGCAGAGTTTGCAACTTGCTCTACCCTGATAAGACATATCGGGCCTGATCCAAATAACTTTTTCTCCTGTGTTTTTTTCCTAGTAGATAATTTTTCAGCTTTTGTTTAAAATAACTTTTGCAATTAAAATAAGTACCAAAAAGTAATGTCAAAATTATTCTGAATATCTTCTTGCTGGCTGGTGGCTTAAAAGGAGTTTACAATAGGAAAATAATCACCTAGGAGAAAACTATTCAATTCACTTTTCTCTTAGAAGTTAATATTTCATGCTCTGCATAAAATAACTTTTCATCACTCTGCAAATGAAAAAGTCCCTACCTAAGTTTTCTCCTAGATTATATTTTCACATTATACTGTAAGTAAAATGCCTTTTAAGCCAACAGCGAGAAAGACAATACCCAGAATAATTTTGACAGTACTTTTTCACCTCCATTTATACACTTTTTAATCGAAGTATGCTGAAAACTTATTTTAAAAGAAGATAAAAAATGCTCTCCTAGAAGAAAAGTTTGTTCCTCCTAAGTTTTCTCCTAGGAGTTAATTTTTCATTTTCTAACTAAAATAACTTTTTATTACTCAAATACTTATGCAAATAAAAAAAGTACCAAAAAGTAGATGAAAAAACTACTATCAAAATTATTTTAAGTATTTACTTGTTCGCTAGTGGCTTAAAAGGCATTTTTTTTTCATAAAGTATGAAAATATCAACAAGGAGAAAACTGAAAAGTGAATAGAATAAGGGCCATTGTCTAGCCAAGGAATGTGCATTTTATGTGTGCCTAAATGACTTTTTTTTTATTACCATGATTCTTTTTTTAATATATTTTATTAAAAACAAACCTATGAGACATTTTCCAAGCTTTTTTCACTAACCGTCTGGTATTGTCCACCGGAGTGGATGAGGTACCTGATTACAAGTCCACATAATTCTTGACCTGGGGGTGCTCTGCAAATCAGTGGCAGAAATCCTGCCCTGCCCCCTCTCCTTGCAAAAACACCCTTTGTGTATGTCAATGACAAGAGGGAGGTTGAATATGGTGGCTGGGGGCCCCAGAGATTTGCTGGGGTACCATAAATTGTACTTATTGTGGATATGCATGTATGCAGTGCATGTGTGTTCATGAGTATGCATTTTATGTGTATGTTTACATTGTACTAACCACTAGCCCTGTCCATGGCAGTATAACTACACCCTGCGTGAAGACTGTTCCCTTCCAAGGGGTGTAGTTATACGCTTCCACCCGCCACTCACTCCCGTGTGCAATCTCACTGCCGATTGTTAGATGGTAGATCAATGAATGGGAACGCAGTTCTCATTCATTTATTTGAGTTCCTGTGTCAATGCTTGCCAGCATCAATGAGAAGCCTGCATTCATTGTAACAACCTGAATTACACAGGCACACATTACTTCCTGTATGTGTACTATTAGTATGCAGCAGGAAGAAAATATGTGAGGACAACTTGTGACGAAATAGTAAAATTCCACCTACATACAACGGTTTCAATAAAAAGACCTACACATAATTTAAAATTAACTCCTAACCTCTCACACTCTCCGATAAACACCAAAATAAAAGTTTTGCATTAAAAAAATAAAAAAAAGTTGAAAAAAATTATAAATACATAAATAGTTACCTTAGGGACTGAACTTTTTTTTATTATGTATTCAAGAGGGTATATTACTGTGATTTTTGAAAATATAGACTTGTAAATAGTGATGGACGCAAAACTGAAAAAATGCACCTTTTATTTCCAAATAAAATATTGGTGCCATACATTGTGATAGGGACATAATTTAAACATTGGAATAGCCGGGACAAATGGGCAAATAAAATACATCAGTTTTAATTATGGTAGCATGTATTATTTTAAAACTATAATGGAAAGAGTAATTAATTTTTTTTCATTTTTTTCTTATTATTACAATTAAAATGCATTTAGAATAAAATAATTCTTAGCAAAATGTACCACCCAAAGAAAGCCTAATTGGTGGCAAAAAAAACAAGATATAGATCATTTCGATTTGATGAGTGGTGATAAAGTTATTGGCAAATGAATGGAAGGAGCGCTGAAAGGTGGAAATTGCTCTGGTCCATAAGGGGAAAAACCCTGATGTGATTAATGCATTCTTGTCTGTGTATACACATTATGTATTTATGTATGCATTTTGTGCGTGTACCGTATGCATGCCTTATGTCTTTATTATGTATGTGTACGCATTGTAAGTACGTGTACACAGTGATTGTATTATGTGTGTTCATGTATGTTGTGTGTGTATATAGGGATATTATTATTCTGACTACTATGTGAGATTGGGAAGAAATTCCAGTAAGGTAACATTGACTACAACCTTTAAGAAGATTTAAGTTTTGTTTTTCTCTGGATTAAGAAGCTTGAGCTGGACAGTGAGACTGAACTTGATGGACGTCTGTCATTCTTTAAACCTATGTCATTATTCTTAGTGTGTCATTAATCATCATACTGTCTTTTGAATTAATGCTATTTTTGCTGTAGGATACAATGCAATCTTATTAGAATAAAGAACTTACGCTCAGAATTTAAAATGCTTTCGACCAGGATGAAAACTGCAAATTATATATTTATCAAATAAAAGTTTATATTTTATTGTTATCCTAAGCTCCCATTTTCTAGTATACACTGTGCTTACGTGTGTTCATATGTGCCTGGACCTCTCCAGGCATTACATTGAAAAGCTGAACCACATTACTCTCATATATAATAAGTTACTTGCTCATCAAGAAGGGCTATGTTAGGAAAACATGCATGCACATGCAATTTTCCCAAGTCATAGGCATGGCTCCTGTTATGGCTCCTGTTGTGTCTGCTGTTTCCAGCTTGGCAATTGCAGACAACGTTAGCTAAAGCATCACAAAGTACACTGCCTGAGGTTACTAAATCCAGTCATAATTAGAGATGGATCGAACCTCAGATTTTGGGTCCGGGGACGCGAACTTCCGCAAAAGTCCAGGAACCAGCGAATTTGGTGAACTGCAATAGACTTCTTTAATGGGCAGGTGAACTTTAAAAACTACAAACACTGTTTCTGGCCACAAAAATGATGGAAAAATATGTTTCAAGAGGTCTAACACCTGGGGGGGGGGGGGAGGGGGGGCATGGTGGAGTGGAATACACGCCAAAAGTCCCTGGGAAAATTATGGATTTGACGCAAAGCAGGGTTATAATCCCTAAAGGGCAAAAATCCCATTACATTCCTGAATTGGAGGCATAAACTGCTTGAAAACATCTTGCGTTTGTATACATGGGTCAGATAGTGTAAGTAGTGTATTGCTTCACACTAACAGACCAAACTCACTGTGTAATGCACCGCAGACAGCTGTTTGTGTAGTGATGGCCATGCTGGTGGGCACGATGGCGAGAGTGCAGGCGATGGTAGTTTTTGCAGTCCATATGGTCGGACTGAGGTAGCTCAATGACAGAACAACAGCTGATCGAATTTGGTCTGTCCACAATGAAACAACGACCTTATTATCTTGGGTGTGCCCCCAACATACTCTTATAGGTCATTGCTTCATTGTGATACGCAAGCCCCTTCACCGCTGCAGTGGAAAGATATGCACTGCTCTAATACAGTGTGCAGTCACACAGATGCAGTGGAAAGATATGCACTGCTCTAATACAGTGCACAGTCACACAGATGCAGTGGAAAAATATGCACTGCTCTAATACAGTGTGCAGTTACACAGATGCAGTGGAAAGATATCCATTGCTCTAATACAGTGTGCAGTCACACAGATGCAGTGGAAAGATATGCACTGTTCCACTTGTCTAATACAGTGTGCGGTCAGACAGTGGGACTACAAATACCAAGCAGGCAGCAACTTTCTGTGGGCTGTATCTATGCAGTGTCACCCACAAAGAGAGCTATGCTTTAGTAAGTTAAATCACACAAATAGAGTGTGAAGAAATGCACTGATCTAATACAGTGTGTCAGCAAGCAAGGGCACAGCTGCGACAGGGCTTTATCTATGCAGTGTCAGTGTCACAAAAAGAAAAAAAAAAGAAAAACATAAGCCCTCAAAAGAGCTGTTTTGGCGTGCTTTCAGCAACAAATTTTTAGCAAGGAGCAAGCTAACATGGCCAACGCTGCAGCGTTTTTGTAGGGGGGCGGGGGTCCAGGAGGAAGTGCAGCCTGATTGTCTGCCAGGTGTCTGCTGACTGACGTAGAGGGTCAACATTTAGCCCAATGACTAGGTATAGGGGGTGGGTCGAACGCGCCATGTGTTCGATACCCGCTGCGGGCACGGGTAGCTAATTTCCGCGTGAACTACCCACTGGGCAAACCATTCGGGCCATCTCTAGTCATAATTCCTTATTTTCTAGTATACCATTTTCCCCCTTCCTTCCTTGCCTACCCTAGCTTTAGACATGTCTGCTTTTATCACACAAGCCCAATGCCCTGTTACCAAATGTCTTCCATGCCACCTCTTCTTTGCTTACTTAAACCCCAACTTAATGCATGGTGCTTGGGATACTGGTAGTCTATGGGTGACGCGGGTAGTGTAAACAATGCAGAGCGGTGCATCATGGCGCATATGTGCAGACCAACGGGAATCCCAGTGTCATACTTCCTGCCCAGGGAGTATGCCACTGAGCAGGGGGGGGGGGGGGCGCTCTGTGCATAGCACCCTATTGCTGCAATGTGCTGCAGGGCCATATGTTTGTTATTTTTTGCAATACATTCAATCCGCACCCCACTTGACACTAAGCGAAGGGTGACAGCTGGGTTGCCAATGCCAACCTGTCTATGATATAGTGCCTCCTTTACCTCCAATTTACATGATGAGCGCAGCGCTGTGGTTACAGGAAGGGGATAACGGGCCACAGCAAAAGTAACATTTCCCCTTCTCTTCCAGCCTTCCAAACAGTAAAGGTGTTTGCCACGCCTCTGCCTCTCTCCAACCAATGAAACAGAGAGGCAGCCAGCTGAGAGCCTGCCCACACAATCCCAGGGAGACCAGCTGCAGGAGAGAGCGGTGTGTGTGACAGGCAATCCTCCTCATTCTCCCCAGATTCCTGTGTACATTCTCCTGCAAAAAGGCCAGGTCAGGTTCCTGTGTAGCATAATCTACAGCCTTTGTTGTTGTCCTGCTAAGATGATCTTATCTTTACTATTGTTAGAAGTCATTAGTCTGCACTTTCTGGCCACTTTCTGCCTCCCCCCCAGGGCCGGCCTTAGGTTTCACAGCGCCCTGAGCGTAGCTAGATTTTGGTGCCCCCCCCCCCCATTTATCCTAGCCCGAAACCAGCAGCATATGAGGAGAGGACAGGTAATGCTAAGTGCACTGTGCACCAGGACGCATTGAACATTAGGGGGAACAGCATACCTTCCAACTTTTTGAGATGAGAAAGAGGGACACTTAAGCCATGCCCCTGCCACACCCCTGAGCACGCCACCGACACACCCCTTGTCATGAATACCATGAAGATTTCATCAGACAAATTTGTTGTTTTATAACTCAAACGACACTGGTCCTTTCTATCCTGGTTCATTTTCCTGCATATTAACTTTAGAAAATTAGAAATAGATCAATTTAAAGGATGGGAATAAAGTTTAGAGTCAATCATACACATTTTTCAGCAAATACAAATATTTACATAGAAAGAGGGACAAAGTCCCGAGAGAGGGACAAATGAGAAGGAAAGAGGGACAGAGGGACAGGGCTCCCAAAGAGGGACTGTCTCTCTGAAAAAAGGGACAGTTGGGAGCTATGGGGAACAGATCGGTGGTTTTGTCACATTTGTGGCTCATCCCGATATTGCTTGCCTTTACTGCTGCACACCTCATTGACCACAACTGCCCGACATCTTGCAGTACGTACGACCAATTCATTTGATCAATTTCAGCCTGAAATTAGTCGCATACTCGATTAGGCATGCACTTTGCAGCACCAATTTTCATCCAATTCGATTCTAATAATCAAATTGGATTGTCGATCGGCCACCATGTCGCCTGATGTATGGCCACTTTAAGACCTTCCTAATACAAAAAAATTAAGCAGCAATTATAGATTGAGCACTGAGCAGAGCAAAGGGCAGGTCAGAGAGACTGAATAGTGGTAGGAAGGGGGGTGAGCTGCTTACACAAAGTGTGCACGGCTGTCCTCAGTGCAGAATGTCCCTCCTTCCTGACACTTCACTACTTTTTAAGATAAAGATCTGGTCAGGGTGTAATGAGAGAGGAGCAGCTGCTGGGGTGTCAGGTCAGCAAGGGAGGTCAGGTGACTCCTCTGAAGTAACATTCCAGTCCTTAGCCATAAGCCGCTGCGTAGCATCAACACACAGACACGTCTGACAAAGGCTGTGTCCTGTGTGTGCTGTGAACAAAGCCGGGCGACTGGTGACATGTACTCACCCTTTCTTCTGGAAAGTGTCTCCCCAGCGCCCATTGCCGCCCAACGGCTTTCTTTTCTTCGCTGTTCTCTCCTCCCTAACATTTATCAGCAGACACACGTGCTCGGTGCTCTCCAGCCTGGCCGGGGATCACATAGGACTCAGCAGCCAATGAGAGATGAGTGAGCCTCACTCCTCTCTCTCACTGGCTGCCCGGCCCCATGTGATACTCAGCCTGGCTAGGAGCGTCTGTGTATCTCTGACCGTAAACACTCTGCTGCCATTGAAAACATTCGGGGCACTGACGGTGGGCAATCAGAGGCACTACCCTTGTTCCAAGCCCCTAGCGACGTCTATGCGGCCAGGGCAGTTGAATGCGCCCCCCTAGAAGCCGGCGCCCTGAGCGACCGCTCCAGTCGCTCAGGTCAAAGGCCGGCCATGCTCCCCCCCCCTTTTTTTATTTACCCTTTTATTTAGCACGAGCACATTCTGTTTCTCTGTGGGACAGCTTATTTTATTTCAACAGCTATTTATTCCATTTTGATATTCTGTATTGCCACAGTGCCCAACCATCTTCTGCATTGCCACCCTATGTGGCTACTGACACATTGCACTAGGGGGGCGTGTGTGAGGTCATGTGCTATACCCTGGGAATGAGTGAGGCACGAAAGCTCAAGATGGATGGGCACTGCAACAGTGAACAGATAAAGTATACCTGCACGGGAGCACATTTGCATGGGGGGAGGTGCCAGGGGTTCCATCTCGCTTGTCACGATATTCCATGCCTTTACCGACATGAACCAAATTGTTTTTGGGATGTGGGAGGAAACCGGAGTGCCTGGAGGAAACCCATGCAGACACTGGGAGAACATCCAAACTCTGTGCAGATAGTGCCCTGGCTGGGATGCGAACTAGGGACCCAGTGCTTCTAGGTGAGAGCGCTAACCACTATGCCATTGTTAGGAAAATTGATATATTGTACTGACCACTTTATTAGGTAGGTTTTGCTAATACTGAGTTTGACCCCTTCTTGCGTTCAGAACTGCCTTATTTGTTCATGGCAATGACCTTTAGGGTCACTTTGCTAGCTGTGGTTCAGGAGGAAATGGAGGCTCACTGTCTTTGAGGTACAGTGCTACACTCACTCGTTTTCCCAATCTTTGGCCGCAGCACAGCATGAAATACCCCCCCCCCCCAACTCACACACTTGCTTGATGGGGGGGGGGGGGGTTGCGAGGGTGTGTCTGTGAATATTCCGCAACGGATGTCAAGTACCCTAGCTACGCCACTGCATTATGGGATGCATGTGATGATAATAGTAACACTAACTTCCCCCCTTACAAAGCTTTGCGCAGCAAAAGCAACTTGCCTAATCTTTGGTGCCATCTTCTACACTTCCTGCAGTTCCCATTGGCTTTTCTGCAATCTCTGTGCACGACTCCCAAAGCATGCATGTGACCCAATGCGGATCAGATGACATGCCAGAAAAGCAGTTTGGAGCTACAGGAAGTATAGAAGATGGCACCTGGTGGTTCAATAGGTCAATTCAGCTACGCAAAGGGCTGCACAATGCTAAAGTTCTGTCCCATTCTCACTGGTTAACTGGTACTCTACTGTACTAATTTTGCAGCAAAATTTTTACTAGTGACACAAAATTGTTATGCAAAAATGATCATTATGATCTGTAATTTTGTAATATTGTGTAATTACATAAATATAACTTTTTCCTGGCCATAGACTAGAGAAAATCTTAAAAATATGTTCTCCTATATGCAGTTTTCTTTCTTATGCCTTATAGTCTTTAATGCATTTGTGCAAAATGTGTTTTCTGATATGCACAGTTTTTTTGTTATGCTCCATAGACATAAATGCATTTGTGCAAAAATATGTTTCTCAAATGCAAAGATTTGTTTTCTTATGCCCCATAGACTTCAATGCATTTGTGCAAAATCACTCAAAATTACTTGGAATCAAGATTGCTCACAAACTCATAATTACGATCAGAATCGTAACTGTGAAAATGATGGGAAATTTCACAAAATAAAATTGCTCGTTACGATTAACACTAGGGATGAAATAGAGAGTTGTGTCACTCATTCATAAGTCTAAAAGCTGCATATTCTGGTCTCTACTCTGCTAATTAAGGAGTTTAAACATGGATGGAAACAAGCTTACCACTGAGTATGGGTAGGTAGGGTGAGCGAAGAGCACCCTGAGGTGAAAAACAAAAAACACAGAGACACCGGGCCAAGTGCATATTACAGTTTATTGTCATTATCTGACTTTGTTGTCATTGAGGTAAGCCACCTCACCCATTCTTTTTTAACTGTTTTTAAAGGACATCCACAGTGAAAATAAACTGATGAGAAAAAACATTGTATCTATTCTCCTTCTATTAAAAATGACTTATTTAGATATCCCAGTTTTATTTTATATTTTAATCTATTTTTAAAGTTTTTACAGTTTCATTGTCTCTGCTCAATGACACCTTCATTGAAGTATGCTAGAGATCAAATTTATGAATTATTGACTCTTTATTTCTTTCCTGCTGGAATACTGGGCATACACGGACCGTTTCTGCGGCTCGAATAGCCGCCGGATTGACTCCCGCCGCGTCCCTGCAAGTCCCCGCGTGCGCCTGGATCGATTCCTGGTCGTCCCCGCGGGCGCTTCCTTATCAGGGATCGAGTGGGGAATCGATCCGCCGGGTCATCGGACACGTCGGATATTGTCAATCGAGCCATCAGCGGCTTGATTGATAACAAAAAAATTACCAGTGTATGGCCAGTATTAGAAGCCATTTACTTACAGGAAAGTGTGTTATGGCTGTATTTACTTATCAGTGAGGGTTATGCTATAGTGTTACCCAGTCTGACCCAGTCCCGACCCGGACAGAAACTGTCACTTGCATACCTGATGTTCAACTCTTTCAGGAAGAGAAAGAAAAAAATGAACACAGCCTACCAGTAGTTATTTGTGTGCTAGGCACTGTACATAAACATGTCTATCATCATGTCAAATGACACCTCGGTTGTCCTTTAATGCAGTTTTATTGTCATCTGGCGCTTCTTATCCCCCTTTGTGTTACCACTGAGTAACTACACCGGAGTAAGGAAGCACTGTTACATGGGGTCTGTCCTTGCATTTTTTTTTATTTTTGCTAAGGTCTGGCATTCTGTTTTTATGTATCCTAATAAACATAATGTAGATGGCTTTAACATATGACTGCCCTGCACTTAGCTCTATACCCAAGCTGTATGTCCACTGTGAATTTCCTTCCATGCTCTGCTCCTGTGAGATTTAAGATTTATATGAAAAGTAGCCAAACACTGTTTGACATCAAAACTCTATTTAATAAAACATGAAAACAGCTTTGCTTGGCAGGGAACACAGTCTGCCTGCTTGTTACATTTTGTGCTAGAAACCAAGAAAAAAACAGAAGGAAGATTTCTAGACAAAAACCGAAAAACCAAAAATACAGAAAAGATAATTGCATAATTTCCATTATTATTTTTACTGTTTTTATTATTGACATTATTTTCAATGAATTGATTTACAGCTCCATTTTCTCATTGTTACCCAGCTTATATATATAAGAGATTTCAAGTACCGTTTATTAGCTGCTTTAAAAAGTCTAGATGATCTTGTTATCTCTTTATGTAATACCTCCTAGTTTCATGTAGACAATCTGTATTATACTTTGGGGGTCATTCATCAAGTATATAATAACAATATATTTTTTTGAAAATGTATGAGAAGTTTGACAGTCTCTGTCTGCTATATTCTGTTAAAAGACATATAGTGGGATGCTGTATATTATTCATGATACCCACTTTTACATAAATTATCCTGGTTTCAGCATCAGAAAAACTTCCTATAGCTATACATTGCTGTATATTGGCATGTAGCTCCACCCTCCCACTGAAGGTTATCCTAGCTGTTTATTATGTGAAATTCTTCCCCGGAACATTCTGGGAGACCAGCGATGTTTTTGCACTGGCTTTAGAACTCTCAGAGATCTGCAGAGATCACTTGCGAGTAGGATGTTGCCACATGTGATACATTTCAGGAAGTAAATCAGGGAGAGGAAAAATTTTACAATGGGCAAACACTGACTAAATAATGTACAAAGCAGTGGCGTAGCTAGGGTGTTTGACACCCGGTGCGGATAATTTACTGACACCCCTTCCCCCCCCAAAAAAGGGAAGTACGCAGCGGCAAAAAAATGGGTGTGGACATGACATCACATGGGTGAGGGTAACTGTAATGTAACGGTAAAGGTGGCCACTAATGATCCAATCTTTTTCATCCAATCTTACCATTTCTATGTAATATAAGCCTAAATTATCCATTCAATATATTCACTCAATTTACCCTTGTACTACATAGATTTGGTAAAATTGGATGAAAAAGATTGGATCATTAGTGGCCACCTTTACAGTAAGGCAGTGGGCTAATATAGGTAGCCAGAATAGTTGCCCACAGCATAGGTTAGATAGGTAGGTGCCCCCAGTATAGGTTAGTTAGGTAGATGCCTCCAATATAGGTAGCCAGTATAGTTGCCACCAGTATAGGCTAGCTAGGTAGGTAGGTAGGTGCCCCCAATACAGGTAAGATAGATAGGTGCCCCAGTATAGATTACATAGGTAGCTGCCCCCAGTATAGGTTAGATAGGTAGGTGCCTCCAGTATAGGTTAGATAGGTAGCTACCCCCCAGTAAAGGTTAGATAGGTAGCTGCCGCCCATTATAGGTTAGATTAGGTAGGTGCCTCCCAGTATAGGTTAGATAGGTAGCTGCCCCCCAGTATAGGTTAGATAGGTAGCTGCCCCCCAGTATTAGGTAGGTCGGTGCCCCCCTAATGGAGGGGGAGCCACAGCCACGGGGAGGGCAGCCCGACCTCTCCCTCCCTTACTCTCCCCGGGCTGCCCTCCGTGCTCCCCCCTCCAGACTGCTGAGTGAGCGCGCAGGGAAGCGCTATACACATCTACTCACCTACCTGGTTCCAATCGCCGCTCACTAGCCCCCAGTCTCCTCTCTGCATACACGCTGATACACACGCTGCTTCCTGTTTAGCCGGAAGCAGCATGTGTATCAGCGTGTATGCAGAGAGGAGACTGGCGGCTAGTGATTGGATCCAGGTAGGTGAGTAGATGTGTATAGAGCTTCCCTGCGCGCTCACTCTGCAGTCTGGAGTGGGGAGCACGGAGGGCAGCCCGGGGAGTGAAAGGGAGGGAGAGGTAGCGCTGCCCTCCCCGCGGCTGCGGCTCCCCCTCCATTACAGCGCACCCCCTCTAGGGCAGCTGGGGTCACCCCACCTGGTGCGGGTCGCACCCCCCGCACCCCCGTCACGACGCTACTGGTACAAAGTAATATTGTGAAAAATAAGCAATTTTATTCATTACATTATTTTCAGTACAGTTCTTCTTTAACCACTTGACGACCGCAGTGGTAACCCCCCCTAAAGACCAGGCTCATTTTTGCAGTGCTGGGCTGTGCAGGCTTTTCATCCTCCTGCACAGCCCAGCTTAGGTGCCCAGCGATCGGACTCACCTCCTTTTTTTGTCCCTAAGGGGACATGCCGACGGAGGGGTCCGCTCGCTGCAGGCTTTGTTTATTTATTTTTTTTCAGCTGCCTTAGCGAGGCTCTCTCTCCCCCTGTCCCCCTCCCTCTCCTTCCTCCATCCCCTCCGTCATCTAATTTGGAACAGGACGGCGATCCGTCCTGTTCCGCCTCTCATAGGCATCAGCCTATGAGAGGAGGGCGCTCCCCGGCCAATCAGAGGCGGCGGCTAGCAGGCTATTCCCGGAACTCCATTCCGTGAAGCGGTAGGGAACGATTGCGCATGCGCGCTGCCATTCCCTGGGAAACTGCAGCCCCAGGACTAGACGGCAATTAGCGTTAGGCGGTCCTGGGGCTGCCGCCGCAGTCACTCCCATTGGCGTGAGGCAGTCCTTAAGTAGTTAATGTTTATTTTGCTCAAAAAATACCTATTCAAAATGCATATTTAGACAACAGACAGTAACTGTGCTATCTTCTGCTTTAACAGCACAGCCAATACCCTGTTTAGTAAGAAGACTCACTTTACCAAAAGGGTTACCTGTTTATAAAGAAGATGCTGTTCAGCTATGGCTACGTTCACAGTTGGACGTTGCAGAGCTGCATTTTAAAGTTTTATAGTGCAGCTTATCATTCTGCAATTATAAGCTTATGAGACATTCGCAGTGCAACGTTAGCGTGGCATTGTAATGTGTAGCATTATGGTAATGCACTGCTGCAGTGCGTTACATCTAAACGCACACGTTAACAGGTACAAGAAAGCATACTTTTCATTGTCTGTATGTTTTGCTGTACCTACTGTATTTGATGATAACTCAGCATTAATGTGAGTTACCAATTTTTTTTGCGTTGCAACTTTAACATTGTATCACAACGCAACGTCCCACTGTGCACCTAGCCTAGTGTAAATCTGTGAAATCTGTCCAGAGAGATGGTCAGTTTCCACCAGTTTACTGAAAATATTTTTTTGGTAAGGTGTTACCAGTTTATAATAAAATACAATGTGAGTTCAATTCATAGAGACAGTCAAAGTAGAATTTTTTCCATCAAGAAACCACCAGTTTACTAAACGGATTACCTGTTATCAAAAAGGAGTGGATCATATTAAAAGGGTACTCAGATGTGTTCTGTCAGGAGAAGCTAATGGGCATTTCACTGGGTCCTTAGTTGATGTCAATTACCTTGGGCTTGATTCACAAAGTCTTTAGACATGCTAACCAGGGTGCTAAGTAGGTTAGCACCGGATAAATCAATCAGATCGCGCAAAGTCTTATGCACACTAAGTCCCATAGGCTTTAATGAGCACTGTGTGCAGTGCGCGCATAAAGTGTTACGCGCGATAACTCGTTTAGACGTGCTAAGGGGGTTTTCACAGGCGTGCTAACAGTTAGCACCGCTTTGTGAATCAAGCCCCTTGTCTTTTACAGGGTGACATGGTCAAGGGATTCTGAGTTGAGACCAGATTCCCTACTAAAGAGTAGGGATGCTCGTTGGATTCCGCAGAATGGAGATTTCCACGATTCCGGACGGAAATTGGCAATTCCGTTCCATTGAGCTGGAATGGAAAAGCTATAGCGCTAATCGGAAATAGCGGAATTTCTATGTGGAATTCTGTCGGAATTGAAACAAAAGCGTGTAAAAGCTGCATTAACCAATCAGAAGGATCAGAAGGGGATGGACCCATCACAGAAGCTTAAAACATGATGATTTCTGCATTAAACATGGAATTTCTGCACCAGTTAGAGTCTTAACAAAAACCAACCAATCCTACGTTAGCAACCAGCTCCTAGCTACCTATCATCAGCTATCCCACCCATTTTGTATATAAGAGAGGTGTGACAGTCACAAAGCTTGTGGGTTTCAGTCTGGTGTTGGAGAGAGGAGAGACAGTACCATATTAGTTGTTTCAACATAAAGCAATAGTCTTTTTAAAGACTGTATATGACCCAAAAGTCTTTTTAAAGAGACTCTGTAACAAAAAATTCATCCTTTTTTCTACCATCCTACAAGTTCCTAAACCTATTCTAATGTGCTCTGGCTTACTGCAGCACTTTTTACTATCACCGTCTCTGTAATAAATAAATGCATCTTTCCCCTGTCGGACTTGTCGCCCTGTGTCTGGAAGGCTGCCAACTCTTCCGTGCTGATATGTTATGCACACCCCTCTCCAGGCCCCTCTATGCACGCTCCAGCGTGTGTGTTATTTACATAAGCCAGCAGCGTCTCTGCTCTCTTATCAGTGACAGAAGAGAGCTGGATAAAAATCCTCCTCTGTTAGGCTGTGAAAGGAGCTGGCTGACACATACTGAGGAATTACAGACACAGGCAGAGCTGTCTGCAGGAAGCCTGTCAGGGCCCATTCACACCTGAGCGGGAATCGCACGAATCCCGCTCGCGGCAAACTGCTAGCGGTTCTGCAAGAACCGCTACACATTGTAGCCAGTGGCCGTGTTCTCACTGCCGCGGTTGCGGTTAGCGATAACCGCAACCGCGTTGCATGCAGCGGTTTGCCGGCGACGAGCGTTCCGCGATTTGCGATCGTGATTAGCGTGCATAGCACGCTAATCGCGATCGCTCCAAAACCGCCGCAGTGTCCAGTGATTTTTCCGCGCTAATCGCGGGAAAATCACTCCCGCAGAACGCCGGCGGTAATCGCCGGCGTTCTGCGATTGTAAGTGTGAATGGGCCCTCACTATTCAGTGGATGAGAGCTGCAGGGGACAGAAGGTAAACACACAAATGATCTTTTGAGATTCAAAAGGAAGGCTGTATACAGCCTGCTTTTGTATGGATGTATTGTCTATGTGAGGACATACTGTACATCAACCTACTTCCTGTTTTGGTGGCCATTTTGCTTGTTTATAAACAAACTTTTAGAACTGTTTTTGACTACTTTTAATGCGGCTGGGAGCGGCGAAATTGTGGCAGAGGGTAATAGGAGATGTCCTCTAACGCACTGGTATGTTTACTTTTGTGCGATTTTAATAATACAGATTCTCTTTAAAGACTGTGAGAGAGATTTAGATTGAGTGTGAGCTATATTAGTAGTAGTAATAGTAGTAGTAGTGTATTTGTGAGAGAGTGACAGTAGATTGTTAGTTTGAGGGATAAATTGTAGTGTAGTGTACTAGTAGTTGCTGTGTGGAGAGGGTTAGACAGAGGCAGCCTTGCCGCAGGCTTAGTGTTTGACAGAGTGAGAGAGGTGATTGATCAGTTGAGTGTAGTGCAAGGTTTTTTTTTCTAAGATTTTTTCTTCTTTCTTTATTTTTTCTTTCTTTATTTTACTTTGGTTCTGTCGCTCATACTCCTTCCCCAATAAAGTTTTTGGCCCCGAAGCAATGGAGCGAGAGCAGCAGCAATTTCCTGCCACTCCCAAAAGAAAATGGAGTGATGGTGGTGTTGATGGATAACGTCAAGTACGTGATCAGGTTGAAGGTGGCAGCAACAGCAGGAAGAAGCGTTCCCCCCTGGTCAGAGATGTCTTCCCTCTGCCGTGCGTGTGTTTGTGCGCGCACATGTCTGGGCGTATGTCTGTGCGTGTGTCTGTGCGTGTGTCTGTGCGCGTGTCTGTGCGCGCGTGTGTCTGTGCGCGCGTGTCTGTGCGTGTGTCTGTGCGTGGGTCTGTGCGTGTGTCTGTGCGTGTGTCTGTGCGTGTGTCTGTGCGCGTGTCTGTGCGCGCGTGTGTCTGTGCGCGCGTGTCTGTGCGTGTGTCTGTGCGTGGGTCTGTGCGTGTGTCTGTGCGTGTGTCTGTGCGTGTGTCTGTGTGCGCGTGTGTCTGTGTGCGCGCGTCTGTGTGTGTGCGCGCGTGTCTGTGCGTGTGTCTGTGCGTGTGTCTGTGTGTGTGTGTGGTGTCCAGCATAGGGTAGTGTGTAGATAAATGTTGAGCTGTGGGGTGCACAGTTTTGCTTCCGTGGTTGTCGAGGGGGGGGGCGCGTCTTGTACGCGGGAGGATGCGGTACTTTTCTTCATCTTTGGTCTGTTTCTTTTCTCCCCTTCTTTATTTAATTTTATGAAATAATTAAATTTGATTGGCAAATTCTGATTAGCAAATATGATGAGACTTTATGCCCAACACCAAGAGCGTGGTGATGAAGCCTATCAATATGGTTGGGCCTTCATAAACTGTGGCTAGGCTCTGAGCTAATCAAGAAAAAAAAAAAGAAACAAAAAAAAAAAAAAGAGATGTCTTCCCTCTGTTCGCACGCAGGAAAATTTTGACAGAGCAGCAGGCGAACAGAGTTGTTGATTATTTAGATCAGGAACCCTTTACCCACTTTGAGGAACTTGAAGCTAGTTGCAGCAGCACCAGTAGTGGCCAGGTTCCTCATGATCACCACCAGTCAACTACAGAGGTGTTTCGTGTTCAGGTGGAGGGTCCAGAAGAGTCACTTATGGGTTCCAGTGATTTGGTCGAACTGGATGATGGTTTGGATGATGAGGCGACTGATCCACCGTGGTTGCCATCTGGTGGGTTAGGCACTAGCAGGTGTGAGCAGCATGGAGAAACAGAGCAGATGGTTGGCCAGCAGCCTGCAAGTGCTTTCCAGTCTGCAAGTACCCACCAGATCAATGCTGAGCATCGACGTGCAAATAAGATAGGTGGAGGAAAAAGCAGCAGCAGCAGGCCCCTCTTCTTTTTCTACTCGTCCTTTCGCTATCCAACCTGCTCAGTCCCATTCTACTTTAAATCCCTCTGCATGCCAGGCTGGAAGAGGACTCCAGACCTTGGCAAGCACCTCATCATCACCCTTGTTGGTTTCCTCTGAATCACCAGTGTTCCAGCGTCAGGCCTCTGTGCCAGAAATGTTGCAGAGGAAGCGGATGCTCCCTGCAAGTGATACTTTTGTTGTGAAAAATAATGCGCTCCTGGCAAGGGTGTTGGGCCAACAGCTGCTGCCCTACCAGTTTGTAGACTGTGCCCCCTTCCACAGACTAATGAACAGTTTTGCTCCACAATGGCGGATCCCCAGCCACCATTACTTTGCCAGGAATGCTATCCCTGCCCTTCACCAGCACATTGTGGAGTGTATCGGCCGGTCTATGGATTACGCTGTCGGTGGCAAGGTGCACTTCACTATGGATGGCTGGAGCAACAGGCATGGGCAGGGAAAGTATCTAACTTTTACCGCCCATTGGGTCACCCTCCATGGTGCTGCTGAGGAGGGTGCAAGATCTGGGGCATCTCAGCTGGTGGTGCCGCCACTTGGGTTGAAGGGGAGGCCAGTTCTACTCCCCTCTGCTACTTGTTCTGTCCAAGGCCAGTCTGCCATTGGTGAGCCTCCCAGCAAGTGGGTACACTGATCTGCAGCACCATCGATGCCAAGCAGTGCTGAAACTGGAATCCATGGACGAGAACAGGCAAACCAGATCTGTAATCCTTGCAACCTTACAGGATCAGATTCGGCAGTGGCTTTTCCCCGAAAACTGGACACAGGTGTAGTGGTGTCTGATAATGGTGCCAACATGCTGGCCGCCATTTCAGAAGGTGGCTACACTCACTTACCTTGCTTGGCCTACGACAACTCCTGCTGCTCCGAAAACAAAATTGTGATGACTGCTGTGAAACCACCTCTAGGTCCCATGGCCTACGACAACTCCTGCTGCTCCCCAAACAAAAAATGATAATGACTGCTGTGAAACCACCTCTAGGTCCCATGGCCTACGACAACTCCTGCTGCTCCCCCCCAAAAAAATAATAATGACTGCTGTGAAACCACCTCTAGGTCCCATGGCCTACGACAACTCCTACTGCTCCAAAGCACACAAGCACACAATTCAGGGTCTGGCTATTTCCAACACCTCAATTATTATAATTCAGGCACCGGCTATTGCCGGCGCCAAAACTACACCGTGAGTGCCTCTGACATTACTACCTATGGTGGCGCCTAAATGTGGCATGGTGTAGGTGCAGAGCAGGCTCCTAAATTACTTTTCTCACTGCTGAAGGCATGCTATTGAGACTTTTGGAACTTGTACCAAATTTATTGTGAAGCTAAAACGTACAGACAGCAACTCCCTTAGTATTGTGCACCTAACAGAAAACCTTATTTGACAACGTAATTGTTTCCTTATCAATGAATCAATTAAAACTTAGCTTTTAATAAAATACTAAAAAAAAGTTCAGAAGGCTGATATATAATCTACAACAACTTGATGTAGGGCCTAATAGGTCTATATTTGTGAGGATAGGATAATCCTAAGACCCCTTACATCACCAGATAAATATACAATTACACACCCCCACCAAAAAACCCGACATGTTTCACTTCATAGGATAAGCTTTTTCAAGGGAAAAGTGCCATAAAACGTGCTAAGGTGCAAATATACATTCTATTAATAACAAGTAAAGAGACGTAGCATATAAGAAATTGCAGCAGCCAAACGAATATGGCAGTTCAAGTTCCTTTTATACTCCTTCTTTGGGAGGGGTCAAGTAAACCTCCCCTTTTCACCCTTTCCCAATGTTCACTCCCTCCAATAATCAATAGATATTGGTCAAATCATCTGTCATTCTTAAATTCTACCAGTCAGAATATGCCTCCCATAGCAATAATGAATGGAAATATAAGCCTTATAACAATTATTTTTCCATTCACCTTATTTGTCAGTTTTTTGCTTTTTTTTTTACGTTTTAGCTTTTTTTCTTCAGTTGTCTTCTGTTCTTTTTCTAATGTGATGGTAGAATGCCATCCCCGCTGCTAAACAATGAATGGGACCGCGGGCATTGTCATAGTTGATTTTCCCACCCAGGTTTCCAATTGATGCATTCATGTGGACCAACGGAAATTCTCAGTGGCAAATTGCAACAAGCCCTGGCAGATTCTGATGTTCCTATTATCGTTATTTGAGTACCCGGTGAAGTGCTGAGCTATTCAAAATAATTTAAACACAATAAGCTATTCCACACTGTTATCTCAGTGACATTCTTGTTGACCGTAAAAGCATTAGCACAGAAATCAACTACTAAGTACTGTTTAACAATTGTTCGCTAATTACATGAGTATTAACATTATTATGTGAGTTTTGTTTTTTGTGGGACCAATTGAATATATTTTACATGACCAGCATAGATGTCCTGTACCTTGTTAACCTTCTGCAAAACGACCACAAACATATATTCTTGTTTCTGTAATTATCAGTCTCATTGCAGCTTTTGTATGTTAAAATAATAGAAATTGACACCATAATAAAGAAACATTATTGCATTTACTGGACTAAAGACAAAATAATTTAGAAATCAAAAGATGTTTTGAACAGAATGTATTGTTTAATGCATGAGAGATTTGCACAGATGACTTAATGGCCATTACTGCATACAGATGTAATAAATATGACAAGTCCCATTGGCCTGCAGCAGTGGGAAGCACCAGCAGGAAAAGCATTCCAGAAGAGAGGGATTGGGCTTGTCCACTGTATCTACTCCGTTGCATTAGTGATTTCAGCAATGTGTGACATATCAATGAGGTGTCCATGTAAAGCACGTTATTTTAATATATTAATTTTTCAAAGCATTTAAAGACAGAGATTGTAAAATAAGCTTGTACTATTTCATGATGAAGAAGCTTTTTAAAGGATACCCGAGGTGACATGTGTGAGATAGACATGGGTATGTACTGTGCCAAGCACACACATAACTATGCTGTGTTCATTTTTTTCTTTCTCTGTCTGAAAGAGTTAAATGTCAGGTATGTTAGTGGCTGACTCAGTCCTGATTTAGAAAAGAAGTGACTACAGTGGGACAATTCCAACTATAAAACACTTTCCTAGCAGAAAATGGCTTCTGAGAGCAAGAAACAGATAAAAAGGGTCAACCGTTCATAAATTTTAGCTCCGGCGTACTTAATGAATGTGTCATTGAGCAAAAACAATAAAACAGTTAAAACTTAAAAAGTAGATTTAAACATAAAATAAAGCTGTGGAATATCTTAAAAAGTCATTTTTAGGAGAAGGAAGATAGATACAATTGTTTATTTACCGTATTTTTCGGACTATAAGACGCTCAGGACTATAAGACGCACCCAGGTTTAGAGGACAAAAACCAAGAAAAAAAAATATATTAAACCTGGGTGCATCCATGGTGCAGGGGTGTCTTGTAGGCCTTTTCCCCCCCAAGCTGTCTGCACCAGCTACACAATAACTAAGCTTCAGTGCCCAGCTACACTAGCTCCTGCTGCCCCACCAGCTAGACTAAGTACCCTACACTAAAGCCTGATGCCCCACCAATAACCTTGCACCACACTACATTGCATTACACTAGTCCCTGATTCCCCCACCAGTTACTACACCACACTAACCCACCCCTGCTGCCCCACCAGTAACACTACACCCTACATTAAACTAACCCCTGCCTCCCCAGCAGTTACAATAACTAAACACTTCAACATAGATGATCTCACCTATCTAGTTGTCCCTGAGTTGTCCTGTCCTTTGTTGTCAGCTGTGATGATTGACGTGGCAGAGGAGTGTTGTCACAAGTCAGGCATCTCAGCAGGAGCTGCAGCGGCTGTCCTCTTCCAGGTATTGTGGCTGGCGGTGGGGGGCTTTGGGGTGCAGAAGAGCAGCGATTCAGGGCTAATTGCAGCGGCTGTAATCTTTTAAGTTCCTGCACGGCGGCGGGGGGGGGGCAGATGAGGAGCGATCCAAGGCTAATTGAAGGCAGCGGCTGTAATCTTCTAAGTTCCTGCACGGCGGCGGGGGGGCCAGATGAATAGCGACCCAGGGCTAATTTAAGGCAGCGGCTGTTATCCTGTATCCAGCACGGCGGCGGCAGCGTGGCATTAGACGGGAGATCGTAGCGGTAGTTATGACTACCGATGTCTCAGTACTTCCTTGTTTACGCCCCCTCATGAGGTAGGACGCTCATGCGTGTCCTACGTCATGAGGGGCGTAAACAAGGAAGTACTGAGGCATCGGTAGTCATAACTACGGCTACGATCTCCCGTCTAATGCCACGCTGCCGCCGCCGTGCTGGATACAGGATAACAGCCGCTGCCTTCAATTAGCCTGGGATCGCGCCTCTTCTGCCCGCCGCCATGCAGCAACTTAGAAGATAAAAGCCACTGCAATTAGCCCTGAATCGCTGCCCCCGCCGCAGCCGCTGCAGCTTCCGTGCAAGCACATGGCATGGAAGCATGAAGAGCTGGCCAGAGGCGGATCATTGCGGGCATCAAGGCGGATGATTGGCGGCTGCATAGAGGGGAATGGAGGCGGATGATTGGCTGCATGGAGAGCGGGCAATGAGGCAGATTGGCGGCTGCATAGAGGGGAATGGAGGCGGATCATTGGCTGCATGGAGAGCGGGCAATGAGGCAGACTGGCGGCATGGAGCAAACCACACACCCAGAGCATCACAGACGGAAATAGTGAGAAACGTTTTTTTTTTTTTGCAATATTTGTACTTCTTTTTTTGCTACCTTCGGACTATAAGACGCAGGGACTTTTTCTCCCCACTTTTGGGGGAGAAAAAGTGCGTCTTATAGTCCGAAAAATACGGTAATCAGTTTATTTTGCCTCGGGTGTCCTTTAAAGAGACACTGAAGCGAAAAAAAATATATGATATAATGAATTGGTTGTGTACTATGAATAATTACTAAAAGATTAGCAGCAAAGAAAATATTCTCATATTTTTATTTTCAGGTATATAGTGTTTTTTCTAACATTGCATTATTCTATAATATGTGCAGATTACACAACACTCAGCATTCAAAATGAGTCTTTCAGAGCAGTCTGTGAGGTAATGAACTCTCCTCTAGCAGAGGAAAAGTAAACAGTTCAATTACAGTTGAGATAATAAAAGTCAGATAACAGCTCTCTCCACGACTAATGCTGGGAATACACGGTTCGTTTTTGCCTTCGTTTAAACCTTCGATTCGTTCGGTAAACGAATCGAGTGTTGAAAACGTATGTGAAAATAGTCATAATCTCATTATAGTTTCGATTAATAGACCCCAAAAACGAACGACTAGTGATCGAACATGTTTGATATTATCTCTCTTTATCCATCTAATCGAGCCATTGGTAGGCTTGATGGCTGTTCAGATCGATTATATATTCGTTTATGCTAGTCCGTCCCTGTAAAAAGGGATTTTCGTTTCGTTTCTTTGCAGCCTTCGATCATTGGAAAAACGAAACCATCAGAATCGAAAAAAAAAAACGAAACCGTGGGTGGTGATATTAACCGTATGACCGATTATTTCGGGATCGAAAAGGACAAAAGGCACAATCGAAACGAAGGTTTAAACGAAGGCAAAAACGAACCGTGTATTCCCAGCATAAGTTAGTCGGAGAGCTTAATAGCTTTTTTGCATAGAGATAACAACTGGAGTTTCTCAACTCTTCCTGTACTGGAAACAATTAGACTGATGTATCTGATCTTAATGTTTTTTTTCTTAGCTGTACTACACATACAAATCATAATATCATCATTTTTTTCGCTTCAGTGTCTCTTTAAGTTATGAATAGAAATAAGCAAGGACAGATAGTTCCAGGAATTTCAGATGGTTCCACCATTTTTTATCAAAACTGTTAAACAAATTGCATTAAAGTAAATGTGCCAAATTTATTGGTTAATGCAAAGCCTTCATACATGCAACAATCACTATTGTATAAGATTTTTTTTTTTTTGCACGCAGTATAATGATTTAAAAGGATCAAATAACCTGTTTATGGGATGTGTGACTGTGAGCAAAGTGAAGTACACAGAGCAAAGTCACGCAAACATGGGCTAGAATGTACATACTGCATGATGCAAATGGTGTACTTGAAGTATGACATTTTTGTCCCCAAAAATTTTTCAGAAAACAGAAATTTGCATGATGGACAGGACAAATAGTTTTGTTGCTACTTTGAGGCGTGGTGTGGACATGCATGCCTGTCAAAAAGCAGACATGAAGCAGCAGAAACCTGGAGCCTATGGACCTGAGATTGGCACGGTGGTGGTGAATGTCAGATCTGCACACTAGTAGCACTGGAAGCAGGGCCCTTCGCCACAGCTTTTTCCACTGTGTATGAGAGTCTCGGTGTTACTGCACAGGAACGAGCTGTGAACTTTCAGAGGGTCATGGGCATCGGTAGTGATCTGGAGGAGACTGTGGGAAGCTTCTGGAGGATCCAGAGGCCTTCCTCTACCAAGAAAAGTATCCAACTTTTTTTCCCCTTAAATCAAAGCTTTTATTTAAATGTTGACTTGATATCAAGACGGAATCAGTTGCTTTTATTCACCGTATCTAAAATACATTTGATCACTCCTTATTGAGTGCAATCCTAAATTATTTGGTTGGACTTTATATTTCAATTACATGAAGGTGCAAATACAGAGTTTTTAAGCTCAAGTCCGCACCATTTTACATTATAACAACTACTATTCAAATTCCTTCATAAGTTCAATCATAACCCATTTTCTTTAAAGTGAGCTACACAGCTGGGTCATGGGCCATTTAACCAGCTGAGCGGTCTGGACGAGCTCAGCTCGTCCAACACCGCCAGCGGCTGCCGCTCAGGCCCTGCTGGGCCGATTTTAATGAAATAAAAAGCAGCACACGCAGCCGGCACTTTGCCAGCCGCGTGTGCTGCCTGATCGCCGCTGCAGCGCGGCGATCCGCCGCGTGCAGCGGCGAAAGAGGGTCCCCCCAGCCGCCCGAGCCCAGCGTAGCCGGAACAAACAGTTCCGGCCAGCGCTAAGGGCTGGATCGGAGGCGGCTGACGTCAGGACGTCGGCTGACGTCGATGACGTCACTCCGCTCGTCGCTATGGCGACGATATAAGCAAAACAAGGAAGGCCGCTCATTGCGGCCTTCCTTGTTTATTATGGGCGCCGGAGGCGATCGGAAGAACGCCTCCGGAGCGCCCTCTAGTGGGCTTTCATGCAGCCAACTTTCAGTTGGCTGCATGAAATAGTTTTTTTTTTATTTAAAAAAAAACCCTCCCGCAGCCACCCTGGCGATTTAATCAGAACGCCAGGGTGGTTAAAAGCAATAAACAATGTTACAGGAACATAGCTGGTTACTGAACAGTCAGGCAGAAAAGCATGCATTATAACTACTTTTAGTTTTTCTAGCATTTATACCTGGAGCATAAAGGCCCATACACACGTCGGATTTTAGCGAACGACCCGTCGTTTGAACGTTCCGTCGTTCGGACGTTTTCGCGTCAAATCCGACGTGTGTACAGACTATCGTTCGGGTGATAAGACTGGTTACCAACGATCCGCCGGGCGGAACGCTGGTAACCAGTCTTATCACCCGAACGATAGTCTGTACACACGTCGGATTTGACGCGAAAACGTCCGAACGACGGAACGTTCAAACGACGGGTCGTTCGCTAAAATCCGACGTGTGTATGGGCCTTAATGGCATCTGGATAATCCCGTCTATAACCAGCGATCCCCTATCGTGCTAGGATTTAGAGCTGTTGGGTTAAGTATAATGGCTACATATATGTGCATGAATTAGAGCACAATTTCAAAACCGGTGTCAGTTAAGCTTCTTTAGATCATACAGACATGCAAAATACACAGGTCCAATGATGCTATGCATTGAAAGTCAATATTCTTTCAATTTCTATACCAAAATTCATTATTTATTTACTGTAATACTTGGGAGCAATCTGTGCTTTTCAAGGGAATCAAGATATAATTTGGTAGCATACTTCCTACTATGTGCTGTTTGAATAGATTGTGATTAGTGATTTATATGTATCCTTTTCTTGCTTAAACACCTGCAATGATAACAGTGTAAGTGTTTTCTATGAACTGTGTCTTGATTAATGTGTAGGTTTATTGGTCCTTTCTGTACATTCTATAATGTCAGCTTGGGATACACAGCAAGTAGTTGAGACACAAAGCTTAGTTTTACTTAACTATGGTTTTTGGAACAATTTTATCCACCATAATTTAGCTTATTTTCTTCTATATAATGATAGGGATAACTAAGTATCAAGGAGTTCAGATGATGATCTCCCTGGCAAACTAGAACATGTGAATTATACCACTATAGCTATAAAATAATGCAGAGACTGCAAGGAAGCTTCCTACGGACTAGGTAAGGGAACACAAGATTTTTGCCTTATTTGATCAGACTAGATTGAACATAGGGAAAGACCTAAAAAATATTTTATATAATTGCTCATTGGTTGCCAGGAAAATGATAATAGATAGGTGGAAAGATGATACACTTCCATGTTTTGCAGAATGGCGCTGCAAGATGTTATCTTTCTTGAATGTAGAATCGGGGAAGGACGTAGAACCGGAAAGAGATGAGTTACGGGCGATAAAGGAATTACGGGACAATTTAGAAACTTATATCTAGAGGGATTGCGACTCTTTATATTGCTGTGCTGTTAGTTAGGAGGTCATTAAGGAGGCAAATACCTTACTCCCTGTTGTGTTGTTATTGTTTGTTTTTTCCCCTCTTAAATGTTACTTGCTTAGCGCGAAATGTAAAATTGGGTGCGGCACAGCGCTTTAGCAGTTATAGTAACGGCTACCACTATAGGGTTTTAATATCTAACGCTGGGGCTTTTCTCTCAGAGGTTGCAATTTTTTTTTTCAAAATTCATATATATGCATGTATGAGGGGAGGACGGGTCAGGGTCTGTCAGGTTGATGGCAGGGGCCTGAACATTCAACATGGAGCGTATGGTGGCGGCGAAGGGGGTGGAGCCTAGCTGTGGCGGGCTCTGTCAGACCATTTAACTGTGTGTGCAACTGTGCATTGCATTTCAGGCAATGCACATTAGCCTGCTGCTGTGAATGTGAACTAAGAGTACCCTGGGCGCAGGCAGTCATGTGGGGACAGTTCGTGTTGGGACGATCTGGTGGTCATCACTAGTATCTGTGGTTTTCATAGTGCCCGCACTGCCCGGAGACATTAAAAAAAAAAAAAAAGGCGTCACTATATGGCATCATAGATATGAGACATAGCGATTGCTAGACAGGAAGAATCCCCAATTATTGAACTGCTAACAAGTTTCTTGCACACTCTGCTCCATAAGTCAGGGGACACGCATGTAGTCTTCTTGAGTAGCGCACTCTGCACACCATGCTGTAGGGAATGGGGGGCATGGACACAGCAGAGAGCCAGCTGGCAAGAGCAGAATCACTAGTGCAAGATCCTTACGTTCCTCTGCTAGTAACATAATCTATTCCACCATCCGTTCTGCTCCACTGACTAACTCCCATATAAGCTGAAGGGGTAACTTTTCAGCCATTTTTTTCTGCTGAAAAATTAGGCTTATACACGATTATATAAAATACATTATTTAGAAAGCTACACGATATTGCCAGCTTTGTTTGAATCACATTTATTAAATGTTTTGCCCAAATCTACATGTACCAAAGTCCACATTAGTCAGAAGCAATGTCATTGAGGTGCAAATACATTTTAGATGATTGAAAACTATGCTACATATGATACAGAATTATGCTAATTATTATGAAAATATTGTAAAATAGACTAATAATCAAATCTTGCAGAAAAGGCAGTTGATTGGTCCATTTTCAAGCTACGTCGATTTGCAGTAACATTTGCATAACTCTGCATCATCTTAGAATTATTTGCATATTTCAGGTTAAATGGAAAGCTGGCACTGAGCCAAAACTTTTTACTAAAAATGTCTTGAGATGACCGTGGTACAGGAATATTGGGAAACAAAAAATCCTATAGATGTTCACAGCTGGCGGAAGTAGCTTCATGCTAAAATGCCAATACATGTCCGTGGCATGGTATAGATGTGAAAACACAGAACACCTATAGATGTCCGTGGCGGTCTAATGGTTAATGCACATTCATTTGCACCCTGCTCTAGGCCTTAAAGTGCGTACCTTTTACACTCCTAAATATTTTTTATTTATCTACAGAGGACTTTTTTATTTCTAGAATTTTGGCTCCCATAGTGAGCGACTACTACTGCATAGCTTAAAAAGGCACTGCAGTGACATATACTAAAAGTGGGTAACCTGAATAGTTTACTATATTTATCCTGGTTTCAGCATCAGAAACTCTTCCCTTATCTATATACCCCACACTCCCAGTGATGCTTAAGGTACATACACATGTCGGATTTTTCCAAACGACCGGTCGTTTGGACGTTTGAACGTCCGGTCGTTTGGACATCAAATTGGGCGTGTGTATGGTCAGTCGTTCAGCGGATAAGACTGGATTTCAACAATCCGCTCAAATTCAGTCTTATCAGCTGAACGACCGACCGTACACACGCCCGACTTGACGTCCAAACGAGCGGACGTTCAAATGTCCAAACGACTGGTTGTTTAGAAAAATCCGACGTGTGTACGAGCCTTTAGCTTGGGCTATTTAGCTATGCGGGCTATTTAGCTATGCAAAATTCTCCATCCCAGAGCATTATGGGAGACCAGGTATTATTTCTACAGCCTTGAGAACACAGAGTTAACAAACATTCCCACAGTGATGTACCTGCCAGCACTAAAGATGTCTCCACCTGTGAAAAAAAATCAGCATGTAAATCAGGGTGAAGAGAGATTTTACAATAGGCAAACGCTGACTTCATTTTTTTGTACTTTATATTTGTAATGTGATAGATTTCTGCATGTAGGAAATGTGTCACACCTCCAACAACCTCAGAGCAACAGGATTTAATAACTTTACAACCCCCAGAGTCCAACTCAAAACCTTTGAAGTCAAAGCCTTCTGTCATGCTGCCCCTACTCTTTGGGACGTCTTGACCCACCCAATCAAGACAGCTCTAACCTTGGAGGCATTTTAGTTAAAAGTGAAAAGCTACCCATTCAGTGGCATAGCTAAGGTTTTACATGGGGCCCCCAAGCACTCTATACATACCAATTGATACAGTGCACCAAAACCTGCCAAGGACAACCACAGTGTTAGAGATGCAAGAAGGGGATGGGGGACAGTTTGTTAATGATCACTACCATTCAAAGCATCTATAGAAGTGATTAATACCAGCACAGAACCAATAGAGTGCTAATATTGTGCTTGAGGGAGAGCCTCTCTGGGCCCCGATGCGGTCGCCATCTCTGCACCCCCTATTGCTACGCCACTGCACCCAATTAGTCTGGCATTAATGATCACAAACCACAACTATGTACTGATTAGAGACAAGCCATTGCGCTTTGGGTCCTACATAAGAAAAGTATTTTACAAATGTTTTGTTGTTGTTGTAGTTACTGTTCATTTAGTGCAAATCCTCTGTCTGTTGTAGTTGCAGTGATCTGCAATCTCTTTGATATACCATAATCTCTTCTTCAAGGCTTTAGTCAGGTAGGCAGCTCTGACTTCTAATAATAGAACACTATTTTGCATTCGCTACTATTTTATTGTCTACAAATTCTGCGTATATGCATATAAATTAATCTAATCCATTTGTTGTATAAATAAACAATGTTTTGTGCTTTTAAATGATTTGTTACATTTCTATTTTCACCTGGATGCTTTCTTTCACATAACAACTTGTTATACTCTTGGAGCATTTTGTAGTGTTACAGGAAATTTAAAGTTACACTTTTTTTTTTTTAACAAGTTACGTCATCTCACTCTTTCCATCGGCAAACATGGATTTAAATGCTTACAAAACTCAAAGTGCTTTTTTTTTTCTTTTTTTTTTTTTTTTACACAAAACTTGTCAGCTCAAGGGGATATATTTCTGTACTCACATTGCATTATCCTCTTATCATTCTTCTTTGCTGGTAATACCTTCAATGTACCAATGAAGCAACCGGAAAATGAATGATTTTATTTTTGAGCCATGATTGGTGTCACTTTGCCTTCCTAGGAGTGGGAACTACACTTTCTTTGCCCCAAAGGGAAAAGTTGCACATGTTGGCCAGGATGTTCGAAAATGATTTTAAAACTTCTCGGGGTAGACTGAAAGCCAACCACATTGGAAGGTTGGGCGGTGGGGGTACTGGGAAGTTTACCATCCCTGTGAGGGGCTTATTGGACTGCATTTAGATCATGTTAGAACAAGTAGGGTGGCACTGCTATTACTGATCTGGGGTTCATTTTTAACCCCCCTTCCCCAAGAAAACAAACAAACAAACAAAAAAAGCTGTAAACCAATGCCATGCAATAGCTTTAAAACTTTGTCTGGAAAAGGAGGTTGTGAGTGACTTTGCTTGTGTCCTTCATCACTGATTTGTCTTATCATTGTATACAGAATATAACATAAATTAAACACTTGGTAGCCCTCCTATTTTTAAACACATTTAATACTTGCTAACGACAGCAATATTATTTTTTTAGTGTGCATTTATATAAAACTGGCATTCTCACTAGCTCTTTAAGAGTACAAAGACCAACTTATGTCATTAATTCTGCTTCTAAATATATTGCAAGGTGACAGAAAACAGTTATTACTGATGTGTTGGCAGAAGAATTTGCTACGGATCATTGGATGAGCCTATCAATTTAATAGGTATGTTCATCAGCTGGGAGTAAATATTGAATGGTGTATACTGGCTCTAAGCTGTATTGTTCTCCCAAATTTTGTTCCATTGTCCCTCTAGCCAAGGGTAGCATGTGCCAGATTACTTTTTCCAGTGCTGACTAACTTCAATGACATGGTGGACCAAATATTTTGAGACTACGTGGTGGAGGGCCAGCTACAATAATTTGAGTTCTTGTGATACTAATAGTGTGATAAAATGTGCAGATCAAAAGGATTGATATGACAAGTGGATTTCTCCCCCTCATCCCCCCCCTCCAAAAAACCCCAAAACATAGGCAGGGGTTCCCCATAGATAACACATTATCTGGCAGCATTTCTCCCCAAATTAGATGCAATTTGGCAGCATTTACCCCACCATACATACACATTACGTGGCAGCATTTGTCCCAAAATACACATCATTTGGAAGTGTTTTTTCTATAAAATACCCAGAAATACAATTTTAGACAGTGGTTGACCTTAAAAATGCAGCATTTCCTTTCTTAAAATTTGGTACTGTTTTTTTCCTAATTACCCAAAAAAATATACATAATTTGTCAGCTTTTTCCCTTAAAAAATGCAAATAATTGGGAGCATTCCCTACTCCTTCCCCCCCTTTCCCGAAAACACCCACACATTATCCAGCAGAGAAGGGAGGGTGAACAGAGTGAAGAGACCAGGCGGAGAGCTTATACTGACAAGCAACTATTATATTTGCCGATTAGCAAAGATGAGCAGAGTAGTACAAACTTTTCTTGCTCTCTGCAGTGACAGGGAATTTTATTTTACACACAGGGGAATAGTTTTAAATATTCTTTCATGTATGTAAGAGTAGGTACTTCAATTTTCCTTTAGGAAGTGTAATCTTATGTACTTTTTTTTAGTTTGCCAGGGGTTGAAAAGACATTTTTTATAACGTATAAAAGCATCTCCAATGATAAAAGTTAACTGGATCAGGGTCACAGACTCTAGAGACTAATTTCTGCAATAAAGTTGTCCATATGACATGGGCTATTCTTTTTTTTTTTTTTTTTTTTATTTCAGTTAGCAACCAGTTCCTGAAAAAATAGTGTCATTCAGAACTTTGTATTGCTTGGACACCTTCTGTTAAGGTTAGCTTCATAATACATTTTCAAAGCCAGACTCCTTCCCCTTGAGTTTAGAAGTTTCATAATTTCATTTGCATACTATTACGATGTTTAATAGAATTACTCATAACATGTACTAATGACTGTCTTTATAAGAGTTATTCAGCTACTAAGTATCCCTGGAAAAAAACTATTTAAATGAATGCTAAGTGGAATGGATATTTAATAACTTTTTGATTGCATAATTGAGAGGAGTAATATAAATCCAGTTATACGGAAATATTTCATCGTAGGTGGCTTGTGGACACTTTCCCTCATTTATTTTAATTTCACAGCCATACATTTTCTATAAACAAAGATAAACAGCAACATCAACACACTCAGCATTGTGACAGCATTGTGTAAACATATCCATAAACAGTGTCAAGACACCAGTGTGGCAGAAAACCTTTGTAAGCGGCGCTGTTTATTACACTAATAAAAGCTTTGACACATCCTGCTGCAGACAATAAGAACATTTCTCAGAGGTTTTACTCTACTCTAAATAGTTTCAGGTCACTGTTTCCATAGGATACCTAATGTATGTATTACATGCCATTTCATGATATAAACTAGGTTTTTAAATCTGCTATTTATATAAGGCTATTTATATAAGGCATATTGGTCAGTTGCATATAACACGCATTATAATAAGAGTGAACCTCAATTGAGACTGTGAAGAGGAAATAAGCCTAAACCCTTGTGTTGGACAGAGGGAGTGATCTTGACAATACTGTGCAAGTCTGTGTAGTTGTCATCAGATGGTGCTGCTCTATTGGGTGCCACTCTAGGTGGTGCCACATCCCACTGTCTGCAGTAGACTGTGGGATGTGGTGGATGGGTGGAAATACAAGGGGTGGGGGGAGAGTGCACTCAAGTTTTCATGCAATAAAAATGGCCAGCCGGACGTGGAATATTCTCACCTGGATCTGTGGCTGACTATCCCATACTGGGTGGCCAGAAGAAAGGCTTTGTCCCACTTGAACCGGGGACCAAGTCTTGTCAGAAGTCCTCCTCCACAAGGCGTGCAGATGATGGCCTCCTTCAGAGCTGTAGTAGCAGGCCGCTGCTCTGGTATATTTTCCACTTAGCCTGAGTGCTGTGATGCCGCTATAGGCGGCTGCACTGTCAGGCAGTCGTAGGTGGGTTAAGAAATTTGGGTTTAAGCAATTTGCCAGTGCAAGTGTATGCAAGTAGAAAATAGATGGCGGCTGCCGTATGAATTAAAAGTAAAAACTTTTATTGTAGCTAAGCAACGCGTTTCAGAGGGCTCAACCCTCTTTCATCAGGCTAGCCTTTCATCAGGCTATTTGACAAACAATTGATCACTGTTTGAAGGAACCTTCTTGTTCATAGATGTTTGTTAAATTCATTGTTTTCAAGTAAAATGTAATATCGAATTATTTCAAAATAAAACTTCGCACACATATATGAGGGATACTGCCCGATGAGGGACAGGTTTCGGGCCCTTGAGTGACACTGTAGCCTGGAGGCTAGTGCCACATACTGTTATGCGGGGGAAGGGAGGGCTAACTGAGCACGGGATCGACATCATGCAGCAGGCAGGGTCAGTAGGGAGAGCTGTGCTCATGCCCAGCACTTAGCTGAGTTCATCTTCTGGTGATCACTGGCCAAGGCATTGGGTGGCACCAGGAGCTGCTATACTCACGCTAGAGTCTCAGCAGAGGCAGTCAATATTGCCGGCCTTAGCCAGGTTTCATCTAGCATGTGTACACAGCATAAGACAACACAAATGATTAATCTCCTCTAAAAAGTATGAGATAAAATAATTAGAGCTAACAGATTCTTGATAGGTTAGTGTCCAAGAAATTGATCTTCCAGGGGTATGCCTAGAATAGGAAGAATCTTCTCACATTAAAATCTAAAGAAGAGGTCAATAATAAATTATCTCTGCTATGCAGCTATATTTTGTCATCCTTACAGTGAGTATACCTAATCATAGTTACATTCGTTATCTTGGATGAAAAATATACCTTGATCTAGAGACAGAGAAAAAGAGGAACTGTTGCAAAAATCTTAAAATTTAAAACACATACAAATAAGAAGCAGATTTCTTACAGAGTAAAATGAGCCATACATTACTTCCCTCCTATGTTGCTGTCACTTACAGTAGGTAGTAGAAATCTGACATTACCGACAGGTTTTGGGTTAGCCCATCTCTTCATGGGGGATTCTCAGCATGGCCTTTATTCTTTATAAAGACATTCCCTGAAAAAGATTTATACAAAGATTCTGGTCAACCTCCCTGCTCACCGTACACTTCTTTGACAGCTGTGGCCATATGCAATTCACTTTTTCACCTGAGTTTTCTCCTAGGAGATAATTTTTCATCTTTGATTTAAAATAACTTTCCAGGACTATTTAACTAAAAAAGTACCAAAAAGTAGTTGAAAAGGTACTATCAAAATTATTTTGAGTATTTTCTTACTTTCTGTAAGCTTGAAAGGCATTTTATTGACGAGTTTAAAAATATCACCTAAGAGAAAACTAAGGAGATAAAGTTAATTGCATATGGGCCCTGGCAGAGCAACTGCCATTCACTATGGCCTAGTGCACACCAGAGCGGTTCGGCAGCGTTTTTCGATCGCGTGGAAACGCTTGGGTAATGAATTTCAATGGCCTGGTGCACACCAGAGCGGGAGGCATTTTGCAGAAACGCATACTCCCGGGCTGCTGCAGATTTTGAATTGCGGAGGCGTTTCTGCCTCCAATGTTAAGTATAGGAAAAACGCAAACCGCTCTAAAAAACGGCAGTTCAGAGCTGTTTTCCAAGCGTTTTTGTTACAGAAGCTGTTCAGTAACAGCTTTACTGTAACAATATATGAAATCTACTACACCAAAAACGCTTGCCAAAACCGCAAAATGCTAGGTGAATCGCTACAGAAAAATAAGAAAAAGCGTTTCAAAATCTGCTAGCATTTTGCGGATCTGCTAGCGGTTTTTGGTGTGCATCAGGCCTGAGTGCTTTTAAAAATAAAGAAAACCTTGAGAACCCCTCATGAGAAGATGGGCTAGTCCAAAATCTGTTGGTTTTGTCAGATTTCTACTAACTCCTGTAAGTGACAGCAACATAGGAGGAAAAGTAATTTATGGCTCATTTTACTCTGGAAGAAACATACTTCTTATTTGTATATGTTTACATGTATTTTAAATTTTAAGATTTTTGCAACAGAGGTCCTTTAAGGTAAAACTTTTGCTGCATGGACCAAACTATCACCATCATATGCCTATTAATTACACCTAGGAATCACGCTCAGTGTAAGGAAAGCGTTCAAGGCTTTTTTTTTTTATAATGCTGGCATAGAATTTCTCATTACTAACTACTTCCTGCAGTAAACGACTGTAAAAAAAAAACGTTTGTCCTCTGTACAGTACAGAGCTAGATATAGAAAGCTCATTTGACAAGTCTTTATACCGTACTTGTGTATTTATTGGGTATATTTATACCTACTAATTAGATTGTTTCTAGCTTGTCTCTCTTCTGCACTAAATAAGTCCAATTTATTTAATTTTACCTTGCCAGTGAGACCCACCATTTATTTGATCTATTTATTAAACTCTTGTTATATCCTTCATAAAACCTCAAAGTCTTATCTGTAATGTTGTGTCCACAAATAATTATCAATATTACATATGTGGCTTGGCCTTACAAGTGACTTATAAAAGGGTGGTTGTATAATAGCATCATATGTCTTCAGCTTCCCATTTTTATGCAAACCAAAATGGTGTGCATTGAATACAATTGCTTAAAGTGCTTAAACCCTGTAGTGAAAAAGATAAGGAGATTACCTTTGTATTTCCTTTTCAAGAATGCCAGTTGCCTGGCTGTCCAGCTGATCTTTTTGGATCCAGTCATGTTTGAGTAACAGACCTGAAACAAATGTGAGCGTTCACTTTTGCTGGCCCCAGTCTCTAAGGCACTGTTTTTTCACATGCCTGAGGAAGCAGGCAGAGACCCACAAATGCATTGTATTTTAGTGCTTAATAATTAATTTTCCAGTCACCCTGGTCCTTTTTTTATTCTTCAGGAGAGTTAAGAGTTTAAACCTCTCAATTTATATAACTACAAATTGAACAAATCGGACACCTTTGAATCAGCTTGTTACTCTATTACGTCTCAATCTTAAGGTAGTGGTTTTTAGCTTACCCCTACAAAACCTCCCAAGAGTGCGACCACACAGTTCACGTCTCATAGTATCTGGAAGCCCGAGCAGAGGTGGGCACCTCCCCGCAGGCTCTGTTGGTGGTTGCAAGTTTGCAACCCACCTTTGTGAGTAAAATTCATATTTTTATCATTGTGTGTCCAATCCACCAGACATACTGCACCACTGTCTCCTGCTCACCTTCTTGTTCCTGAAAGCTCTGAAACACTGGGAAACACTCTCTTTGAATCAATTGTGAGCAGCTTATAAAATGTAAGTAAAAAGCTGGCATCCTAAACTTATGGTCGTCTTTGGGAATTATGTTCCAATAAAATTTTAAAGAGACACTGTAATAAAAAAACCCACCTGGGAGATAGTTACCTCAGGTGGGGGAAGCCTCTGGATCCTAATGAGGCTTCCCCTGTTCTCCTCTCTCCCTCAATTCCAGCACTGGCACCTCCACAACCACAGCCGACAAGGCTATCGGCTGTGGTACAGGCACACTAGTGCCTGCTTGCAATATTTACTTTTTCCGGCTCTAGCGCAGGCACAATATCAACTTTCCATTCAGGCTCAGGAGTCGAGCATGATCAGGTTTCGCGCCTGTACAGTAGATCGGACATGATCGGGCTTGGCTATTTCCACCTGAGCCGAAATGGAAAATCTCTACTGGACCCGTGCTGGGTATTTACCTCCCCGGCAGGGCCGTATCTACTAAGAGGCACCCGTGGGCCGGTGCCATGGGCGGGTCCTCGGGGGGGGCGGCCACCTATAGTTCATTTTTTTTTTTTATTTTTTTTATTTTTTTTTCTATTCATAAAAAAATTTTTTAATTTTTTTTTTTTTTGCTGAGCGGGGGGGGGGGGGGGGGGGGGGGGGGGGGGCGGGGGCGAGCGGCGGAGAGGGCACTTACAGATAAGGGGAACTCGCTCACCCCCGCCCTCCAGCAGAGTGGCTGCGGCCGGCCAGGACATAATCCTTAACTCTGCATGCCGCCGCCTGGTCTAGTGACGTCACTAGACCAGGAGGGGGCATGCAGAGTTAAGGATCTCGTCCTGGGCCTGGCCAACAGCTGCCACTCTGCTGGAGGGCAGGAGCCCGGGAGACACGCGAAGGAGCCGCTGGCAACTGCAGCCCAGCTACCCAGCCAGGAGCCAGCTCGCCCAGCCAGGTAGGTACCCAGCCAGCCCGCATGTCCAGCCAGGTACCCAGCCAGCCCGCATGCCCAGCCAGGTACCCAGCCAGCCCGCTGCCCAGCCAGGTACCCAGCCAGCCCGCATGCCCAGCCAGGTACCCAGCCAGCCCGCATGCCCAGCCAGGTACCCAGCCAGCCCGCTGCCCAGCCAGGTACCCAGCCAGCCCGCTGCCCAGCCAGGTACCCAGCCAGCCCGCTGCCCAGCCAGGTACCCAGCCAGCCCGCATGCCCAGCCAGGTACCCAGCCAGCCCGCATGCCCAGCCAGGTACCCAGCCAGCCCGCATGCCCAGCCAGGTACCCAGCCAGCCCGCATGCCCAGCCAGGTACCCAGCCAGCCCGCTGCCCAGCCAGGTACCCAGCCAGCCCGCATGCCCAGCCAGGTACCCAGCCAGCCCGCTGCCCAGCCAGGTACCCAGCCAGCCCGCTGCCCAGCCAGGTACCCAGCCAGCCCGCATGCCCAGCCAGGTACCCAGCCAGCCTGCTGCCCAGCCAGGTACCCAGCCAGCCCGCTGCCCAGCCAGGTACCCAGCCAGCCCGCATGCCCAGCCAGGTACCCAGCCAGCCTGCTTCCCAGCCAGGTACCCAGCCAGCCCGCATGCCCAGCCAGGTACCCAGCCAGCCCGCATGCCCAGCCAGGTACCCAGCCAGCCCGCATGCCCAGCCAGGTACCCAGCCAGCCCGCATGCCCAGCCAGGTACCCAGCCAGCATGCCCAGCCAGGTACCCAGCCAGCCAGCATGCCCAGCCAGGTACCCAGCCAGCCCGCTGCCCAGCCAGGTACCCAGCCAGCCCGCATGCCCAGCCAGGTACCCAGCCAGCCAGCATGCCCAGCCAGGTACCCAGCCAGCCAGCATGCCCAGCCAGGTACCCAGCCAGCCCGCTGCCCAGCCAGGTACCCAGCCAGCCCGCATGCCCAGCCAGGTACCCAGCCAGCCCGCTGCCCAGCCAGGTACCCAGCCAGCCCGCTGCCCAGCCAGGTACCCAGCCAGCCCGCTGCCCAGCCAGGTACCCAGCCAGCCCGCTGCCCAGCCAGGTACCCAGCCAGCCCGCTGCCCAGCCAGGTACCCAGCCAGCCCGCTGCCCAGCCAGGTACCCAGCCAGCCCGCATGCCCAGCCAGGTACCCAGCCAGCCCGCATGCCCAGCCAGGTACCCAGCCAGCATGCCCAGCCAGGTACCCAGCCAGCCAGCATGCCCAGCCAGGTACCCAGCCAGCCCGCTGCCCAGCCAGGTACCCAGCCAGCCCGCTGCCCAGCCAGGTACCCAGCCAGCCCGCATGCCCAGCCAGGTACCCAGCCAGCCCGCTGCCCAGCCAGGTACCCAGCCAGCCCGCTGCCCAGCCAGGTACCCAGCCAGCCCGCTGCCCAGCCAGGTACCCAGCCAGCCCGCTGCCCAGCCAGGTACCCAGCCAGCCCGCTGCCCAGCCAGGTACCCAGCCAGCCCGCTGCCCAGCCAGGTACCCAGCCAGCCCGCTGCCCAGCCAGGTACCCAGCCAGCCCGCTGCCCAGCCAGGTACCCAGCCAGCCCGCATGCCCAGCCAGGTACCCAGCCAGCCCGCTGCCCAGCCAGGTACCCAGCCAGCCCGCATGCCCAGCCAGGTACCCAGCCAGCCCGCTGCCCAGCCAGGTACCCAGCCAGCCCGCTTCCCAGCCAGGTACCCAGCCAGCCCGCATGCCCAGCCAGGTACCCAGCCAGCCCGCATGCCCAGCCAGGTACCCAGCCAGCCCGCATGCCCAGCCAGGTACCCAGCCAGCCCGCATGCCCAGCCAGGTACCCAGCCAGCCCGCATGCCCAGCCAGGTACCCAGCCAGCCCGCATGCCCAGCCAGGTACCCAGCCAGCCCGCTGCCCAGCCAGGTACCCAGCCAGCCCGCATGCCCAGCCAGGTACCCAGCCAGCCCGCTGCCCAGCCAGGTACCCAGCCAGCCCGCTGCCCAGCCAGGTACCCAGCCAGCCCGCATGCCCAGCCAGGTACCCAGCCAGCCCGCATGCCCAGCCAGGTACCCAGCCAGCCTGCTGCCCAGCCAGGTACCCAGCCAGCCTGCTGCCCAGCCCGCTGCCCAGCCAGGTACCCAGCCAGCCCGCTGCCCAGCCAGGTACCCAGCCAGCCCGCTGCCCAGCCAGGTACCCAGCCAGCCCGCTGCCCAGCCAGGTACCCAGCCAGCCCGCATGCCCAGCCAGGTACCCAGCCAGCCCGCATGCCCAGCCAGGTACCCAGCCAGCATGCCCAGCCAGGTACCCAGCCAGCCAGCATGCCCAGCCAGGTACCCAGCCAGCCCGCTGCCCAGCCAGGTACCCAGCCAGCCCGCATGCCCAGCCAGGTACCCAGCCAGCCCGCTGCCCAGCCAGGTACCCAGCCAGCCCGCTGCCCAGCCAGGTACCCAGCCAGCCCGCTGCCCAGCCAGGTACCCAGCCAGCCCGCTGCCCAGCCAGGTACCCAGCCAGCCCGCTGCCCAGCCAGGTACCCAGCCAGCCCGCTGCCCAGCCAGGTACCCAGCCAGCCCGCATGCCCAGCCAGGTACCCAGCCAGCCCGCTGCCCAGCCAGGTACCCAGCCAGCCCGCTTCCCAGCCAGCCTGCTGCCCAGCCAGGTACCCAGCCAGCCCGCATGCCCAGCCAGGTACCCAGCCAGCCCGCTTCCCAGCCAGGTACCCAGCCAGCCAGCATGCCCAGCCAGGTACCCAGCCAGCCAGCATGCCCAGCCAGGTACCCAGCCAGCCAGCATGCCCAGCCAGGTACCCAGCCAGCCAGCATGCCCAGCCAGGTACCCAGCCAGCCAGCATGCCCAGCCAGGTACCCAGCCAGCCCGCTGCCCAGCCAGGTACCCAGCCAGCACGCTGCCCAGCCAGCCCGCATGGCCAGCCAGGTACCCAGCCAGCCCGCATGGCCAGCCAGGTACCCAGCCAGCCCGCATGGCCAGCCAGGTACCCAGCCAGCCCGCATGGCCAGCCAGGTACCCAGCCAGCCCGCATGGCCAGCAAGGTACCCAGCCAGCCCGCATGGCCAGCCAGGTACCCAGCCAACCCGCATGCCCAGCCAGGTACCCAGCCAGCCCGCATGCCCAGCCAGGTACCCAGCCAGCCCGCATGCCCAGCCAGGTACCCAGCCAGCCCGCATGCCCAGCCAGGTACCCAGCCAGCCCGCATGCCCAGCCAGGTACCCAGCCAGCCCGCATGCCCAGCCAGGTACCCAGCCAGCCCGCATGCCCAGCCAGGTACCCAGCCAGCCAGCATGCCCAGCCAGGTACCCAGCCAGCCAGCATGCCCAGCCAGCCCGCTGCCCAGCCAGGTACCCAGCCAGCACGCTGCCCAGCCAGCCCGCATGGCCAGCCAGGTACCCAGCCAGCCCGCATGGCCAGCCAGGTACCCAGCCAGCCCGCATGGCCAGCCAGGTACCCAGCCAGCCCGCATGGCCAGCCAGGTACCCAGCCAGCCCGCATGGCCAGCCAGGTACCCAGCCAGCCCGCATGGCCAGCCAGGTACCCAGCCAACCCGCATGCCCAGCCAGGTACCCAGCCAGCCCGCATGCCCAGCCAGGTACCCAGCCAGCCCGCATGCCCAGCCAGGTACCCAGCCAGCCCGCATGCCCAGCCAGGTACCCAGCCAGCCAGCATGCCCAGCCAGGTACCCAGCCAGCCAGGTACCCAGCCAGCCCGCATGCCCAGCCAGGTACCCAGCCAGCCCGCTGCCCAGCCAGGTACCCAGCCAGCCCGCTGCCCAGCCAGGTACCCAGCCAGCCCGCTGCCCAGCCAGGTACCCAGCCAGCCCGCTGCCCAGCCAGGTACCCAGCCAGCCCGCTGCCCAGCCAGGTACCCAGCCAGCCCGCATGCCCAGCCAGGTACCCAGCCAGCCCGCATGCCCAGCCAGGTACCCAGCCAGCCCGCATGCCCAGCCAGGTACCCAGCCAGCCAGCATGCCCAGCCAGGTACCCAGCCAGCCCGCATGCCCAGCCAGGTACCCAGCCAGCCCGCATGGCCAGCCAGGTACCCAGCCAGCCCGCATGGCCAGCCAGGTACCCAGCCAGCCCGCATGGCCAGCCAGGTACCCAGCCAGCCCGCATGGCCAGCCAGGTACCCAGCCAGCCCGCATGGCCAGCCAGGTACCCAGCCAGCCCGCATGCCCAGCCAAGTACCCAGCCAGCCCGCTGCCCAGCCAGGTACCCAGCCCACTGCCCGCTCGCTTAGCCAGGCAGTGGCTGGAAAGTGTAATGGTTAAGGGCTCTGCCTCTGACACAGGAGACCTTGGTTCAAATCTCGGCTCTGCCTGTTCAGTAAGCCAGCACCTATTCAGTAAGAAGTTTCTTGGGCAAGTCTCCTTAACACTGCTACTGCCTACTGAGTGCGCTCTAGTGGCTGCCTCGCAAGTGCTTTGAGTCCAACAGGAGAAAGGCGCTATACAAATACTGCAATTAATTACTCAGCCAGCCCACTGCTTGCTCACCCAGCTACCCAGCCAGCCCACTACCCGCTCACCCAGCCAGGTACTCAGCCAGCCCACTGGTGTTATGCTGCCCACTGTATGATTTACTGCTGAAATGCTGCCCACATTGTGATTATTTTCTGGTGAAATGTTGCCCACATTGCAATTATTCTCTGCTGAAATGTTGCACTCATTGCGATTATTTTCTGGTGAAATGTTGCCCACATTGCGATTATTCTTTGCTGAAATGTTGCCCACATTGCGATTATTCTTTGCTGAAATGTTGCCCACATTGCGATTATTTTCTGGTGCAATGTTGCCCACATTGCGATTATTTTCTGGTGCAATGTTGCCCACATTGCGATTATTTTCTGGTGCAATGTTGCCCACATTGCGATTATTTTCTGGTGAAATGTTGCCCACATTGCAATTATTCTCTGCTGAAATGTTGCACTCATTGCGATTATTTTCTGGTGCAATGTTGCCCACATTGCGATTATTTTCTGGTGAAATGTTGCCCACATTGCAATTATTCTCTGCTGAAATGTTGCACTCATTGCGATTATTTTCTGGTGAAATGTTGCCCACATTGCGATTATTTTCTGGTGAAATGTTGCCCACATTGCGATTATTCTTTGCTGAAATGTTGCACTCATTGCGATTATTTTCTGGTGAAATGTTGCCCACATTGCGATTATTCTTTGCTGAAATGTTGCACTCATTGCGATTATTCTTTGCTGAAATGTTGCCCACATTGCGATTATTTTCTGGTGAAATGTTGCCCACATTGCGATTATTCTTTGCTGAAATGTTGCACTCATTGCGATTATTTTCTGGTGAAATGTTGCCCACATTGCGATTATTCTTTGCTGAAATGTTGCACTCATTGCGATTATTTTCTGGTGAAATGTTGCCCACATTGCGATTATTCTTTGCTGAAATGTTGCAATCATTGCGATTATTCTTTGCTGAAATGTTGCCCACATTGCGATTATTTTCTGGTGAAATGTTGCCCACATTGCGATTATTTTCTGGTGAAATGTTGCCCACATTGCGATTATTCTTTGCTGAAATGTTGCACTCGTGATTATTCTCTGCTGAAATGCTGCACACATTACGATTATTTTATGGTGAAACGCTGCCCCATTATGATTATTTGGCACCTATGGGGGGGCATCCAAATTCTCGCAAGGGGGCCCAGTGATTTCTAGTTACGCCCCTGACTACTACCTAAACTGGGGATACCTATAGACCTGGATATCTATACTGGGGACACCTATAGTATGTCTACATTTGGACACCTATAGACCTGGCTACTGTACTTATACTAATTATTTATATAGCGCCAACATATTACGCAGCGCTGTACAGAGTATGTATTGGTTTGTCATATAACTGTCCCACAGAGGGGCTCACAATCTAATCCCTACCATAGTCATATGTCTATGTATGTATCGTAGTCTAGGGCCAATTTTTAGGGGAAGCCAATTAACATTATACTTATCTGTATCGTATGTTGTTGGGATGTGGGAGGAAACCAGAGTGTCTTAAGGAAACCCACACAGACAAAGGGAGAACATACAAACTCCTTGCAGATGTTGACCTGGCTAGGATTCGAACCAGGAACCCAGCGCTGCAAGGCGAGAGTGCTAACCACTACGCCATCATGCTGCCATACCACTGTACTATATTGCACTTACATCTTTAGCAGTACTTCACGGAGTACGTAGTCATGTCACTAACAATCCTCTGAGGAGCTTACAATCTAATTCTCCCATAGTCTAATGTCCTACCATATTATTATGTATTTATATAGCACTGGCATCTTCTGCAGCACTTTGCAGAGAACATAGTCATGTTACTGACTTTTCTCAGGGGAGCTCACACTCTAATACCTACCACTATTTTGTGCGAGAGAACACTGGCTAATGTGTGTGTGTGTGTGTGTGTGTGTGTGTGTGTGTGTGGGTGTGGGGGGGGTTTGGGGAGGGGGGAACATTTCCTACTTGCTTTTTTAAGGTCACTTTACTTATACCCAGGGAGAAACCATGGTCCCACTGACTTTGGGCTGCACTCTTACTAGGATATTTTAATTGGCCACACCCACTGTGTTATGGACACGCCCACTGCATTCTGTGGCCACGCCCATTTTTCGCCGCGGCGCGCTTCGCGCGCCGCCAACATTCTCCTGGGGGGCGCCATAGGTTTGGGGTGCCTAGGGGAGCCCCAACCCTAAATACAGCCCTGCTCCCCGGTGTTCAGGGGCTTCAAGTGCTGCAATGGAGGTGAATGGTGGAGGCCTCATTAGGATCCAGCGACTGCCCCCTCCTGAGGTAAGTATCCTCCAGGTGGGGTTTTCTTCGTTATAGATTTTCTTTAAAAGTGAGAAGTTTTGATTCAGGATGATACCATTTATTGGTGAACTTAATGTAAAAATGGGTATCATGTGCAATGCAATACATTCTACTATATGTCATTAGTTTCTCTTCAACTATCCGTTATGCAACATTTTGCAAGCTGAGTGTGTGCTTATGAGCTAATGAAGGGACTACCTCTGGACACTAATCCATAAAGAAAGTAGAGTTATGCAAATAAGAAGAGTACCACATGCAAGACTAACCTTTTTTTTATGTTCATTTTTTTAGAACCTTTTTTTCTGCAAATATCAGCTTTCTACAAATGCTCATCCCCGTTTATCTCATACCACATTGATTTTGGTGAGATAATACAATTAGACTGCAAAGTCTGTGGCTAGCAGCCCAGCACATTACCTTTACCTAACATTCTTACAGCTAGACTGTATATCTTTAATTTATACATTATGGTGCAAAATACTTCCGCAATATTTTAGCTGCCTTTTCCTTTGATTTAAAAAGTCACAGTACATTAACTTTGATTTTCTAGCTCCAAAACTTAAATGCTGAAGTTGGAAGTGTGTTATAATAACACAGAGTATGCCTGCAGAAATCAAAAATCCATTAGAGATTCAGTTTAAATGGACTTAAGGAAATAAAAAAAAGCAATTCATCTTCACTAAGCAGCAGAAAGCATGCTACGGCTAAACCTTTCTTTCCCCAAACGTATGACTCTTTTACATTCAATTGCTGATGATTTTATAATGCACTCTCTTTTCTATGTTGTATTGTCAGGTAAGGAAAAGCTGTAAATGTAAAGCCTAAACATATTTCACAAGGAATGTAGATTAACAGTTCACACGTATTACTATAAATGACTCAAGCTTTACACTGCCTTAAGATAATTGAAAAAGCTACAACCCTTTGGAACACAATGGACTATTTTGGCAAACTTACACAATGCATAAAATGCTTTTTTCCTCTAAAACCAAGAAAGAACCAAATGTAATGCAAGGAGATTCTTCTACAACTCGGCTGAAGAACCATTATTGTTGTAAAAGTCTTGGCAGGCTTCCCAGCCTTGTTACCTCTGAAAAAGTTAATAAGTATAACAGTACTACTTATCTGTATAGGTTCAGCTCAGGTGAATCTGAAAAGAGAGCGCATAACTTTAGCACATTTGAAATTATTGATCATGCCACATAAATCTAAAGCTTATTAGTGAGCCAATAGGAATACAAATTGGGATATCTATTAGGCTGAAGAAAAGTGTATGAATGTTTGTGAAATATAGGTTTTTTTTATTGTTTTTAAAGATAAATGTGTGATAACAAATGAAGAGCTATCACTGTATCACATAATTCAAAAATAATTTTGCTTTCTAATTTTTTTATTATTTTTTTTGTATATTTTAGATTAGTGGGATTTGTGCCAGTAATGACAAAAATTATGTACATTTTTTTATTTTAGAGTCTTCATAGAAGCTTTAAAAAGGATGAACTTCCCCCAAACCCTATACAGTAGTCAACAGAAAGGGTAAAATGCACATATATGGCCTCCACCGCAATGCTGTCTTTTTGAAGCTGCATTTGTCTTTGTAAGACTTTGGAAAAAAACTTGTTTTTTTTCATTAGATTGTAATTCTGCAACCTTCTTTTAGAAACACTGTTTACAAAAATGTAATCAGAGGTCCTATTAGTCATTAGATCTACTATCTTAAATGTACTCATTTCATATACTCAGTAGATTATGGCAGGTATACAAATACATAAATACAAATCGGAAGGTCATTTGGGGTATGGTAACGGTAAAGGTAAGAGTATATCAACACAAATTACCACAGATTTAGAAGAGGCATCCAGATAAGATAAAAATACAATGCTTCAAATACTGTAAAAGTCAATAACATACCTGGCAAGAAAATACACAATTAAGATTTGGACAAGTCATAACTCCTTTCATTAAGATAGAAAATGACTATGCCTCATACTGGCATAACTTTTTTCCAGTTTCTGTATTACAGTATGGGGACTTTGAGTGGCTGAATAACAGTGATATTTGATTACCCAGATGTAATCTTATTTTGAGAACTAGCTGGATTCCACACAAGTTTAAGTGTAAAATAGTGCTACTCTTAGAAGTCCATGTGGCTGTTATCAGAGTTATTTGAGAAATCACTGCTCATAAACCTCTGTAGGACTAAATCTCTCGGGTTTTCATAGTTTTCACATTTCTTCTTTTTCCAGGCTAGGCTCTAAAGACCACTCAGATCCCTCTCAATGTGTATTGGATGCGGTAGGACCACTAGAATAGGCTTAACTCCATCCAAGTCTGAAAAACTGAGTATATTTCATCGTGACTCTGGGGGCTCCTCCAGTTCTTGGAAATTGATGGACCTATTATTAGGGGAACTTATGGGTGATTACATAATTCCTGCACTTAAAGGGAACCTGAGTTAAGAGACATATGGAGAATCAGAATCACTTTATTTTTCCAAGTACAAGTAGTACCTAGAATATTTTTTTTTTTTTGCACATACAGGGTCAGTGATGGTACAGTAAGCATTACAAGTACAGCACAACATATGAAGGCATATGCACAGTACATAACCAGAGGGGTAGTCTGAGTGTTATGTGAGCAGAGCTGGCACAATCTGTGGAACTCAACTGCTTTGCAGTAATTTCAGATGCCCGCTCTGTATCCTTGGGACAGAAAGAGAGAAGTAGAGAGAGAGAGAGAGAAGTAGAGAGAGAGAGAGAGAGAGAGAGAGAGAGAGAGAGAGAGAGAGAGAGAACAGAGAAAGAGAGAAAGGATACACAGAGACCAAAGAGAAAGAGAGCAGCGACAGAAAAAAAAGAGAAAGAGATTGGCCTCAATTCATTAAGATCATGCTGGAGATAATAACGCAAGAGAAAACTTGCCACCACACAGTGGGAGAGTCTCTTCATTCCTTAAAGGGAAGGTTCAGGGACTAACAAAAAAAAAAAATCCATATCCACTTACCTGGGGCTTCCTCCAGCCCGTGGCAGGCAGGAGGTGCCCTCGGCGTCGCTCTGCAGGCTCCCGGTGGTCTCCGGTGGCCAACCCGACCTGGCTGGAGGAAGCCCCACCAGGTAAGTGGATATGGATTTTTATTTTTTTTTTGTTAGTCCCTGAACCTTCCCTTTAAGTTACCTCCTCTGCAGTTAAGTTACCTCCTCTGTAGTTATTTTCACACGCAGTTAATTAACAGCCTGTCTTTAACTTTAGAATTGTGGAGTTATTTTAAGGATTGAAGAGTTAACTTAAAGACTGAAGAGTTAACTTTAGGTTTGCCTAAAGTAAAATGTTTCCATCCTGAATACTACATGCCTCATCACCATGGAGATAACTATAGAAACGTTATTAAAGACAGGAGATAAGCTTAGTGAATTAAGGGCAATGAGAGATGAAGGAAGATAGAAATGGAAAGTCCTCCTGGTGATCTGGCTGGCTAGTGGTTTGATTGGCTAGCCTGTCCTAGGCACATTTGCTGTGGTATAGCTGGAAGGCTGTTAGCTTCTGCAATGGACTAGCAGCTGGAATAAACCGGTGAAACTGGCCGTGCTATGCTTGAGGTTTTTAATTCCTGACTTGTGGCCTGGGCTGGTGCGCGGTCAGTGGCAGACAGCGAGACCTGAGCTGACTGGCAGTCATAATACGGCAGCCATCATCTGCTGCCCATGTGGTGGGCTTTCGAGTCCTCAGAGCACCCCAAAAGGTCCTTGGCTTGCAGCTTAGTGAGGGGCCAAGGAATCATCGCTGGCCTGCAGTTTAAGGTGCCAGGGGATGCGTACTGGCCTGTGGCTTGGAGGGGAGCCACGGGTGGCATTGGTCTGCAGCTTTGTGTGTGTGTTTGTGGGGGGGGGGGGGCAGGGGAATGGCACAGGACTGCGGCTTGGTGTGGGGCGGCACTGACTTGCCAGTGGTGGAGCCTCAGCAGCCTAAAGTAGTCAGAAGGCAATGGTGCAGAGGGGATCCGGGTGTCACAGCCGTGTTGTCGAAGAATGACTAGATGGTGTCCCCAGGCAGTGGAAGTGGAGTGGTGGCAGCAGGTACCAGGATTCCTCTTAAGCATCTGGGGCTGGCATCCTGTCTCCAAGCCGCGCATTGTCCAGGCAGAGGCGATGGAGTGTCGGACCAGTGGCAGCAGGGACTGACAACACATCTTCAGGCTGTGCAGTGTTCCCAGGCAGCAGCGGTGAAGAGTCACCAGGCAGCCGTGGAAGAAGAAGGCACTGGACGTGATATTCAGAGTGGCTGGATCTGGCGCCAAGTGGGCTGTCAGCTGAGCTGACTCCGTGGTGAGCTGGACTTCAGCACAAGTGCTGTGGTGTCGGAGCCCAGGGAGCCACAGTGTCTCCCTTTCTGCCCGATGGTGTGGTGGAGCTGGAGGGAGACCACCTATGCAGTTTTTATCCATGGGTCCAGGGGGAAAGGGGTGAAAAAAGAAAGATGTGAACTGGGGCCTCGTGGCTACCAACCAGGCGCCATCTGTATTTCCTTTTAATCAATACCAGTTGCCTGGCAGCCCTGCTGATGTCTTTGGCTGCAGTAGTGTCTCAATCACACACCTGAAACAAGCATGTGGCTAATCTAATCAGACTTGAGTCAGAAATACCGGTTCTGCATGCTTGTTCAGTGTCTATGGGTATAAGTATTAGAGGCAGGGGATCAGCAGGAAAGCCAGAAAAAGTGCATTGCTTAAAATGAAATATGGCAGCCTCCATATGTCTCTCACCTCAGGTTCCCTTCAAGTATTAGATAATAGTTTATGTAGTAGTGCAGAGCATGATCTTGAAATGTCTTCACAAAACATCATACAGATATGCTCATTTTGATTTGAAGAATTCACAAAGTGAGCATGGAAATCCCCATGTCATTATGGGAAATGAAGAGTAGAGAAAACAGAGCCCTCTCACAGTCACAGTGTCCCGTCTTGAGGGTATAAAATAGCAATAGGATGGTAAAAATCCAACACTGCCAATTAAATCCAGGTACACACATACAAATTTGACTGACCAATCACTGGCCAATTTTGCCACCTCCATGTAGTATAAGGGCCAGCACATTTTGAATACTATGAACAGATTATATCGATTATATAAACTCTCGGGGCTGGTTCACACTACAAGAGCTTTTCTACGCGCTTGTGATTTTAAAAGCTCATGCTAATGTTATCCTATGTGTGTGTTCACACTGGAGCGATGTGATTTTGTAAAAATTCTCCATAGCATTGCATTGGCAAGAGCTTTTAAAATCTCCAGTGTTTAAAAAGCTCTTGTAGTGTGAATCAGCCTTAATCAGCCATCATAGTACATTGAGGTGGTAAAATTGGCCAATGATAAGCCTTGTACACACATCCAATTTTACTGTTGTCAGCCAATGTAGCTGTTAATGGTTGATTAGGTGACAGTCATTGAAAGTCTGCAGTTACATTTAGTTTGGGTAATATTTTTTTGTGATGTGATAAGTTTACGTTAACTCAAGTGCATCTTAGTCACTTAAAAAGTTATTCATCCACAAAGTTTCAAAGCTTAACACGTTCATTTGAATGGATTCTTAAACAGTTTGTCATTATAAAAAAGATGTTATCAAAGTCCAACACATTTCTCCGCACTGCTGGAACTCTGTTCAGGAATTCACGGAATGCTAATAGTTGTGATAGGAATCGGATGTTGAATTAGCCACTGTGGGGGACTGCAAAATATGAGCTTACATATGCTTAACATTTGTAAAGCCTTTTGCCGTAATCTTACTTTGACAAATAATGTTATTGTGGCACATATTTTACAATCTTAAATTACTTTCAAATGCTTTTATTCACTCACCTTTTAACAAGATGAAGATCTGTTTTTGTGCATTAAACAGAACATAACAGAAGAAGATTTTTAGGCAAGTTCTACATAATTGGGTTTGTCCGCTAAAACTGCACAGAAATGTATTCTGCTCTTTGTTCACTTAGACATGTGAAATAATACATTTTGAATGCACAGATTTTTCTTATTTACATTTTTCCCTTATATAATCCATAGTCCGTTGTTATTAATTGTTGTTATATGAAATGTGATCTGGGTTGGGTTGTGGGTTTAGGTTAAAGTGGACCTGAACTCTTGCACAGGTCAGAAGGAAAACATAAAGAAATGCACCCTGTATGTATTTAGATAGTTTAGCCTGTCAAGTTCCGCCTCATTTGTGTCTAATTACAAGTTGAAATCTTATCTCTCCCCTGTGTCACATGACTGCCACTGCAGAAATGGCAGATAAAGTAATTTGAAAGCACAGGATGTTAACAATATGTCTGCTTACATGAGTCAGGAAGTGGATATAGTTCAGATTTATTTTAGGATTTGTATCAGCAGTAACAAAGAAATATTTTGTGTTTAAAGGTTATTATCTGTTGTGTATCTTTCAACCTCTTAAGGACCGCAGTGCTAAGCCCCCCTAGTGACCAGGCCATTTTTAGTAAAATAGGCCACTGCAGCTTTAAGGCTAAGCTCCATATAAATATATCTGCTCCACTATCCTCTCCATAAATATATCTGCTCCACTATCCTGGCTACAACACAGCACACAAGTGATTTCCCCCCCCCCCTTCTTTCCCCACCAACAGAGCTCTCTGTTGGTGGGGTCTGATCGCTCCCCCCTTGTTTTTTTTTTTAAATAAATATTGTTACTGCCTATGAGAGCCGATCGCTCTCTTGTCCCCCAGGGGGACAGCCGTGTGACACGGCTGTCCCCAGTACAGCGCTGCTGCAGATCGCAGCGCTGTACATGTAAATAAACGGCGATCACGCCGTCTGACAGTCTCCCGAGCAGCAATAGTCGCTCAGAGACTGAAGGCGGGGTGGAGCTCTGCCCCCCAAGCAGGAGAAGCGCGCGCAGCCTGCGTGCGATCTCATGCAAAACAGAGCCCCAGGACTTTACGCCAATCGGCGTTAGGCGGTCCTGGGGCTGCCGCCGCGGCCACGCCCAGAGGTTAAGGCAGAGAGGACTTTTTAAGTTCAGGTCTGCTTTAATACTTTTCTAAAAACACATCTGGGTTTGGAGCAATCTGCATTACCCTGCACATAAATTACAATGCTTAATGCACATTTAATTCAATAAAACTGTGTGAGCCAGTGTATTATTATTATTTCGTATTTATATAGCGCTGGCATCTTCTGCAGCGCTGTACAAAGTATATGGTCTTGTCACTTAACTGTCCCTCAGAGGGACTCACAATCTAATCCCTACTAGTCATATGTCTGTGTATGTATCATGTAGTGTATGTAAGGCCAATTTGGGGGAAGCCAATTAACTTATCTGTATGTTTTTGGAATGTGAGAGGAAACTGGAGAGCCCGGGGGAAACCCAAACAGGCAAGGGGAGAACACACAAACTCTGTGCATTATGACTAAATACCACATCCTATGTGCTGTGGCTGGATGCTTGGCTGTGCATATTCATCAAACACCCAAGAACCAGAAGCTTTCTATTAAGCTTAATATGTTTGTAAAAAGTGGGTGAAAAAACACTTGTAATACTATACTTCTCTCCATAAATATATCTGCTCCACTATACTGGCTACAGCACAGCAGCTGGTAGTAAAGCTGGTAGTAAATTGAGGAAATCCCCATGAGCATGAAGGTACCCCTTACTCAGTAGTGAGTATCAGAATCTTGCCAGGAGGGTTGCCATGACCTTACCCTTCTCAAGATGTATGGCACATATTGTTAATGGACACAGGAGCCCTTTGGATACTCCTGATTTGGAGGTGGGCTCATTAAATTCTGGTGCCCCTTGAACAGTATTTGCATCTCCTTGAGGCCGTTAATTCACTTTTTTCGCCTAAGTTTTCGCTACATGCTGGAAACCCATCATCAGGAGACCCGGTAAGTATATTAACCTTTATTTAAAGAAAGCCTGAAGTGGGCTCATATAATTAAAAAAAACCTAGGCTACCTGATCTGGGGGCCTGGTTGGATCAGATAGTTGCCATCCCTGCCACTTTCTGTTGCCCCTGAGGCCCGCACTGCCCCACTTTCACTTTTGTGACATCCACAAAGCTGGAAAAAGAGAGAGATCTCTCTCTCACCGTGCAGGGAGGCAGGGGAGCGACAGGCAGCATGGCCAGGGAGAGAGATTCCCAATGGCAGCTCTGGAAAGCCTGAAGGAACGCCCCTAGTGGGCGTTTTGAGCAGGGATTCCCTCTCCTCCCATTACCCTCCGAGATAGCGCCAAATATTGTCCCTAATTTCAGGGGGCTATAGCATGGGGGAGGGGGACAAAGAGCGGTGGTGGGGGACACAGAGGCATGCCATGAGGCAGAGAACAAGCCTCTGTCTCCCATCTTCTCCCCCCTCCTTCCCCCACGCACCGTCTAGGTTTCTCTTTAAAACAATTAAAAAAAAATAAAAAAAAGTAAAAAAGTAAAACCGTATAGCGCTTCCAAATGCTCAACAAATTGCCCAGGAAATTGCCACAGGGATTGCTGCACAAAGCGTTTGCACAATTGCATGCACAGCAGCTTTCCTCAGTGGGTCCCAGGCCTAAGCATAATGGCTTCAAGCACAATTTCTGTTCCTGGAAAGCCAATTTATTAAATTATAACTGTGAGAAAAGGACCAACAGGAGTCTACAAATGTAAGACATGCTGGTATTATCCTTTAAAGCAGGAGGATTAGCCATACTAAGCCAGGGAAAAAAACACATATATAAGTAGATAAATACTTGATCTACTTACATAACACATGTATTGTACTGTCCACCTTTTGATTTAAAAACATTCTATATAGTAAATGAAGAGAATTCTGTTCCTGGTGGGAACCATGTCTTTTGGCCACAGTTTGAGGCTAAATACAAATGTAATTTCTTCCCTTAACTTTTTTTTCCTTTTCTCCTCCAATTGCTGAGTCACCTCAGCCTTGCTTTAAAACACAAGTGAGCAGAGGATCATGTTTCAGCTAGGCAGCTAGGCAGGGATATAAAGGGAAGAGGAGGAATATATTATAGATATTTAAAACCCCCCAGCATGCAACTGAATGGCAATGGCTATTAAAGGGCCAGTGCTCCTAAGCTATTTGATAACTCCAAATCATAGCAGCAGTTTTGAAAGTTTTAAATGCAGGATTAGCATCTTTATCACTTAATACACTCAGACCAGTTGCTGTTAAAATTTGATTTTTATGGTGACAATCCCGCTTTAACATTGCCTGAAATATTTAACGTCTGCAACATGATAAAAAATACAGCAGGAGGTCATTAGAGGAGTACTATAGTTCTATACATTTTTAATTATTTAAAGAGGAACTCCAGTGAAAATAATGTAGTAAAAAAAAGTGCTTCATTTTTTACCATAATTATGTATAAATGATTTAGTCAGTGTTTGCTCATTGTAAAATCTTTCCTTTCCCCGATTTACATTCTGACATGTATTACATGGTGACATTTTTACTGTGGGCAGGTTATGTAGCTGCTCCTAGCTGTTTTGGCTGTTACAGACAGCTGTAAACAGCTATTTCCTGTCTGTGAACATTGTTACATTGTGGCAGTTTGCCCAGAGTACCGCGGTCCCAGAGCTTCTTGTGGGAGGGGTTTCAGCACAAAAGATGGTCTGTTTGTGAAAAGCATTATCTTTCTCATGTAAAAGGTGGTATCCGCTACTGATTGGGATAAAGTTCAATTCTAGGTTGGAGTTTCTCTTTAAGACAGGAACTGTTAAAAATCAGGCATATTGATAATATAAACAGATAGCATTATTGATGTTACACAAATAAGGAAACATCAGAAGACCCCTTGCACTCTAGTTTCCTTCAGATTCTGGAGGCATTTTCAATATATTTCATGTAGAAACATTTGTAAAAGATTCAGCTTTTAAAGTGGACCTGCACTCAGTACTTCCTCTCTGCTCTAAAAAGGTGAGCAACAGCATAATAACCTTAAAAAAACATTTCTTTGCTACAGCTGACACAAATCCTGCAATAAATCTGCAGTGTGTCTACTTCCTGCTTTCATGGAAGCAGACAAAGGGTTAACATCCTGTGTTTACATATTAGCTGGGTCTGCTGAGGACTGATGGATTTCTGTGCTGACCCAGCTGAGAGATCAAGTTACATTTATGATTACTTACAGATGAGGGAGGAATTAGAAAAGCTCTTCTCTCTAAAAACACATAGGGTACATTTTGCTCAGTTTTCCCTGTGTCCTATGTAAGAGTTCAGATCCCTTTTTAACTGATTTTTGTTTTGTATGAGATTTTTTTCTGCTCTTTCACCCGTGTAAAATGCATGTCTATTTGGCAAATAGCAAAACAAGAATGCTAAATATGTTCACTGTGAGAAAAAAAGGTGAAAGTCAGATCCTCTTAAATATTAACAGGGACAGTAATATTTTGCAGCAGATTATAATGTCTAGATTTTTAATTATTAAAAAGGATTTAACACAGAGCCCAAGATGTTTTGCAAATGCCTTTATAAAGAGTCATCCTATCACATGCAGCTGGGTATTTGGACACTGAATCAGGCATAGAAAGAAAAAATACATGTTTTCAAGTCTTTATTCCATAAAAAGATGAACATTATTGCTTGGCTGGTCATTTGTGAAAGGTGGCATTTGATTTTCTGTAATAGTAAAGCAGACTTTGCAAACTACATTAAGAAACATAAAAATGCAAATTACTGCAGCTAATTGGCTGTGTTTTCTGAGAGTTCATGAATTATTAAATGAATGTAGTATGCATTTGTCCCTATAATAATGCCCAGAAAAACAAAATCTTTTAGCTGTATGAACTATTTTTACAGCATTCATTTTTCTGGATATATCTATTTCTCTGAATCTATCTATCTATCTATCTATCTATCTATCTATCTATCTATCTATCTATCTATCTATCTATCTATCTTTGTTGTGGTTGTTTTTTTCCAACAAGCACAGTAATTGTTTTGCACTTTCTTACCTACACTACATATATTACAATTTGTGCTTGAAGCCTGTAATTTAATTAAGCATGCCTAAGATCCATTCCTGTGTGTCATGTTTTGAGATCAACTGCAGTAACAAGCATGGACACCAGATGGCGCATTTAAAGGGACTCCGAGCAGTGCAAAAACTATGGAAAGATGCATATCATTTTAAAGCTCTCTTTCTCCTCTTTCCAATGATATATAAACCACCGCCCTACGTCTTTTAGTTTTCGCTATTTCCGCGATTGAAATTGCCGCGGCCGCGATTTCGATCGCGAAAATAGAGAAAACTAAAAGGCGTAGGGCAACGATTTAGGTGTCGTCAGAAAGAGGAGAAAGAGAGCTTTAAAATGATATCCATCAAGCCATAGTTATATTGTATTACACAGGCCGACACTTTCCCCAGTGTCAGCAGCTCCATTCTGCTGAATGCAGCTGCTGACTTTGACAAAAAGTCGCCCTGTGTAATACAATATAACTATGGCTTGATGGATATCATTTTAAAGCTCTCTCTCTCCTCTTTCTGACGACACCTAAATCGTTGCCCTACGCCTTTTAGTTTTCTCTATTTTTGCGATCGAAATCGTGGCCGCAGCAAATTCAATCGCGAAAATAGCGAAAACTAAAAGGCGTAGGGTGGCGGTTTATATATCATTGGAAAGAGGAGAAAGAGAGCTTTAAAATGATGTGCATCTTTCCATAGTTTCTGCACTGCTCGGAGTCCCTTTAACAAATGCAATATGATATCTCAGCATTTGCATTGTTACTTTTTATGTTTCTGTTTTTGTCCAATCACTCCCTAGGTACACATAGATATTGCTCATCATGATTAGTGGCACATTTTGTTTTAGAATAAACTATATTGCCCTTTTTAGGTAATAAAGGAATGTGACTCGGCTGTTACTATCTGCCATTAGCACTGAGTGACTAATAAAAATTCACCCCAAAGATCCAGGGGAACTACATACTACATGACCTGACAACAAGCATGTCTCTCCCTGAACCCCTCACCCCAACCCTCACTACCACACACAAATCGCTCAGCTATTGGAATTTCCTACCTTACAACCAGAAACACCACCTGCATTAGATCAGGCAAGTTTGTTTGCAATATCCATGGGCATAGACCCTGCAAGGGATGCAGCCGCAGGGGGCCCCAGAAGCAAAGGGCACAGAGAGAAAAAAAAACTTTATGTTCTCTGCACAATTGTTCTAATGGCTGCATTTGCTCAGCTACTGATAAGGAATCTTACAAAGTTTTTTGGGCAAAGATTTGTAGACCGCCCCTATTCAGTGTTCAGCAGGCTCTTGTGTACAGTGCCCCCCCCCCCCAGCCCCCCCCCCCAGCCCCCCCCCCCTTCCTGTGAGCTGTAGTGATGCTGGAGAAGACTGCAGAGCCAGTTCTGCTCCATCAGAGATGGACAGAGCGAGTGTAATAGGATGAGGCTGGGTGCACACTCGTCTGTCAGTTTTCTGTATGCGTTTTCTGCACACCATGTGTGTCTGTTAGAGATGTCGGCGAACCCCTCACCCTGTACTACTTCCGGGTCACTATGACCCAGAGTAGTACGGCTGCGCTGGGCCGGCGGTGCACGTCCTTGATCGAGCGCATGTTGCACTTTCTGCGCATGTGCGTGACGTCAGAGGTTCGCCAATATCTCTAGTGTCTGTATGTGTGAAAACATGCACGATTTATCACAGAAACTAATGTAATTGATAGAGAAAATGTGTGCAGTGCTTGACTGCTGTCAGTTATATTTGCATGGGGAAAACACATTCAAGTTGCTCTAGCCAATTGAATAACATTGGTTCTCATTTTGCCTGTGCAGAAAGGACAGGCATAGGGGGCCACATCCAAAGTTTTGCAAGTTCTGCATCCAAACAAATGCTACATTTATTATACTATGATAGAACTTTAGCTTCCACTATAGTTTGCATGCAAAGTATAATATACTGGACACTTGCACCGCAATGAGGTAAATCTCCAGGCAAGTGGCCAAACCTAAGTTAAAACAACATATGTATAACCCTGGGAGCAGCTAGCCAAAAATGTGCAACTTACACTTAATAGACAGTGAGGAGAAGGGCAGCGCATACCACATAGTGTTGGGCGAACACCTGGATGTTCGGGTTCGCGAACGTTTGCCGAACATGGCCGCGATGTTCGGGTGTTCGCACCGAACTCCAAACATAATGGAGGTCAATGGGGACCCGAGCTTTCGTGCTTTGTAAAGCTTCCTTACATGCTACATACCCCAAATTTGCAGGGTATGTGCACCTTGGGAGTGGGTACAAGAGGAAAAAAAATATTTGAAAAAGAGCTTATAGTTTTTGAGAAAATTGATTGTAAAGTTTTAAAGGAAAAACTGTCTTTTAAATGCGGAAAATGTCATGTTTCTTTGCACAGGTATCATGCTTTTTGTCGCCATGCAGTCATAAATGTAATACAGAGAAGAGGTTCCAGGAAAAGGGACCGGTAACGCTAACCCAGCACCAGCAGCAGCACACGTGATGGAACAGGAGGAGGGCGGTGCAGGAGGAGAAGGCCACGCTTTGAGACACAACCCAGGCCTTGCATGAGGACAAGAAGCGTGCGGATAGCATGCATTTTGCCCGCCATGCAGTCATAAATGTAATAAAGATAAGAGGTTCCATAAACAGGGACCGTCAACGCTAACCCAGCAGCAGCAGCACACGTGATGGAACAGGAGGAGGTGCAAGAGGAGAAGGCCACGCTTTGAGACACAACAACCCAGGCCTTGCATGAGGACAAGAAGCGTGCGGATAGCATGCTTTTTACCGCCATGCAGTCATAAATGTAATAAAGATAAGAGGTTCCATAAACAGGGACCGGAAACGCTAACCCAGCAGCAGCAGCACACGTGATGGAACAGGAGGAGGCGCAGGAGGAGAAGGCCACGCTTTGAGACACAACCCAGGCCTTGCATGAGGACAAGAAGCGTGCGGATAGCATGCTTTTTACCGCCATGCAGTCATAAATGTAATAAAGATAAGAGGTTCCATAAACAGGGACCGGAAACGCTAGCCCAGCAGCAGCACACGTGATGGAACAGGAGCAGGCGCAGGAGGAGAAGGCCACGCTTTTTGAGACACAACAACCCAGGCCTTGCATGAGGACAAAAAGCGTGCGGATATAGCAATGCTTTTTGCCGCCATGCAGTCATAAATGTAATACAGATGAGAGGTTCCGTAACAAGGGACCGGCAACGCTAACCCATCACAGATGTTCATTGTTCATGTTACTTGGTTGGGGTCCTGGAGTGTTGCGTAGTCGTTTCCAATCCAGGATTGATTCATTTTAATTTGAGTCAGACGGTCTGCATTTTCTGTGGAGAGGCGGATACGCCGATCTGTGACGATGCCTCCGGCAGCACTGAAACAGCGTTCCGACATAACGCTGGCTGCCGGGCAAGCCAGCACCTCTATTGCGTACATTGCCAGTTCGTGCCAGGTGTCTAGCTTCGATACCCAATAGTTGAAGGGTGCAGATGGATTGTTCAACACAGCTACGCCATCTGACATGTAGTCCTTGACCATCTTCTCCAGGCGATCGGTGTTGGAGGTGGATCTGCACGCTTGCTGTTCTGTGGGCTGCTGCATGGGTGTCAGAAAATTTTCCCACTCCAAGGACACTGCCGATACCATTCCCTTTTGTGCACTAGCTGCGGCTTGTGTTGTTTGCTGCCCTCCTGGTCGTCCTGGGTTTGTGGAAGTCAGTCTGTTGGCGTACAACTGGCTAAAGGAGGGGGAGGATGTCAATCTCCTCTCTAAAGTCTCCACAAGGGCCTGCTAGTATTCTTCCATTTTGACCTGTCTGACTCTTTCTTCAAGCAGTTTTGGAACATTGTGTTTGTACCGTGGATCCAGAAGGGTATAAACCCAGTAATTGGTGTTGTCCTGAATGCGCACAATGCGTGGGTCGCGTTCAATGCAGTCTAGCATGAATTGAGCCATGTGTGCCAGAGTCCTGCCAGAACCACCATCATCCTCTTGTGGGCATTGTGATTGTTGTGATGCATCATAGTCGTCACCTTCTTCCTGGTCTGCTTCTGCTGACCATTCGCGCTGAATTGTGGAAGTCCAACGTGCACCGCTCTGGCCCTCGTCAGTGGTGGCATGAAATTCCTGCTCCAACTCCAGCTGCTCCTCCTCCTCTTCTTCGTCATAGCTGCTGGGGCCAGCGTTTCCTGAGGCAGATGGCCTGATGTTGGTACCATCACGCTGATCGTTTTCTCCTTCTGATTCCCCCTGTTGCATCATGACAGCTGTTTCCTTGATTTTCAACATTGACCTCTTCAGTAAACACAGCAGTGGTATGGTAATGCTGACTGAAGAGTTGTCACTGCTCACAAGCAACGTGGATTGCTCAAAATTTTGGAGGACTTGGCAGAGGTCCAACATGTTGGCCCAATCGGATCCACAGAAGCTTGGCAGCTGTCCGGATGCGCCTCGGTACTGCGCCGTCATGTACTGGACCACTGCACTCTTCTGCTCGCAAAAGCGGGCTAGCATGTGCAGCGTAGAATTCCAGCGCGTAGGGACATCACACAGCAAGCGATGGTGGGGGAGATTGAAGCGCTCCTGCATCTTGGCGAGTGCCCCGAAGCAGTACTGGAACTTCTACAATGCTTGGCCACTCGTCGCACCTTCAACAGAAGATCGGCCACGCCTGGGTATGTCCTCAGGAACCGCTGAACTACTAGGTTCATCACATGCGCCAGGCAAGGGATGTGTGTCAGCTTAGCCAACCTTAAAGCGCGAATGAGATTACTCCCATTATCACACACAACCATGCCCGGTTTCAGGTCCAGCGGTGCCAGCCACAAATCCGTCTGTTCCTTCATTCCCCTCCAAATTTCCTCCCCTGTGTGCTGCTTATCCCCAAGGCAGATCAGCTTCAGCAACGCTTGCTGACGCATGCCAACAGCTGTGCAGCACTGCTTCCACGATCCTACTGCTGCTGGTGCTGGGTTAGCGTTTCCGGATGAGGTACAGCTTTGCGATGCGTTGGAGGAGAAGGAGTCAGAGAGGTAGGTGCTGCTGTTGTTATCCAGTGGGAGGGACGGCGGTGCAGCTGTTTGCGGCGTGGGCAACACCCGCGCCGTAGCAGGTGAGGAATCACTGCCAGGCTCCACAAGGTTCACCCAGTGCGCGGTAAGGGAGATGTATCGACCCTGGCCGAACGCACTCGTCCAGGTGTCAGTGGTGATGTGAACCTTGCAGGCAACAGCATTCTTCAAGCTTCGGGTTATTTTGCTTACCACGTGCTCATGCAACTCAGGCACTGCAGAGCGCGCAAAGTGGTAGCGGCTGGGAACCACGTAATGTGGAATGGCCACTGACATCATGCCCTTGAAGCTGTTTGTCTCCACCACTCGATATGGCAGCATTTCGCAGGCCAGAAGCTTGGCTATGCTGGCTGTTACTGCCACGGCCCGGGGGTCATTTGCTGGCAATTTCCTCTTGCGCTCAAACATCTCCGAGACAGACAACTGAACCGTAGGGCTGTACACTGAAGGGCTGTTGGTTGTTGTGTTTGATGAACACTGGGAGACCTTAAGAGCACTACTCCGGAAAGTGACAGTGTCAGCGTCGTCTGATGTTTGTGAATGTTGTGAACCACGCAATGGCTGGGCTACTGCTGCTGCTGAGGCGGGTCTGGTGGTGAGTCTGGTGACCCCAAGGTAGGCAGTGTTGCTGGTACCCTGTCCTGCCGCGTTTGCCCACAGAGTGGGATGTTTGGATAGCATGTGGCGGCTCATGCTGGTGGTGGAGAGGTTGTTAATACTTTTCCCCCTGCTCAGGCGGGTCTTGCACACCTTGCAAATCGCCATGGTACCATCCTCAGTGCAGTCTTCAAAGAAAGCCCAGACTTTGGAGCACCTGCCTTGCTGGCGATTTCTGTTTGCGCCTTTTTTGCGTCTCAAAGGAACTTCCACGCTTGTGGTGCCTGAAATTTCGCGCCGCCTACCTTGTGGCACAAGGCGAACTCGTGCAGCAGTGGGTTCTTCAACAGACTCATCTGTGCTGCTACGACGGCGATGTTGTCGTTCACATACAAAATCTGGGTCTATGTCCACATTGTCCATACCCTCCTCTTCCATCTCCTCAAACTCATCATATGTCATTGTGGGGGGCCACCGCCGTGGAGTAGAGCTCCCCAGAACAACCTCTGCGCAGCTCACTCCAACGTCGTCTTCCAGATCTTTTCGGCCGACCTCCTGCAATTGCAACCCCTCCTGCCCAACTTGCTCTGGGATTTGGGTTTCAAAGTCCTCGGACTCGCCTTGTATTTCAGTGCGCGGTGCATTTCCCACAGTTAATGGTTGTGAATCCGGGCACAACATTTCTGGCTGTTCCTCCATTGACCTTTCAAAGGTGGAAGTTTGTTGGGCTGGGAATAGTTCCTGCGAATACCCCATTGTGTCCTGAGGTAATTCTTCGGCCTGGTTATCTGGCAGTTGTGTGCGTGGTGTCGCTGCCGGTTGTGTCAGCTTTGTGCCCACTGGCTCCTTGTAACTGGCTGAGGACTCGGACCTCGTGCGTGATGTGCTGGTGCTGCTTAACCCACTGCTGGATGCTTGAGAGGTCATCCAAGTAATTATCTGGTCCTGTTAGAGTTGAGCCGAAATTTTCGTAATTTCGCATTACTATAATTACGCATGCGAAATTTGCGATTACGATGCGAAATTACGGTAGCGTAATTGCCATTAAAATCGTAATTGAAAATACCGTAAAAGTAATTTTCAACGCGTAATTTCGCGTTTCGTTCATGCCGTAATTTCGCATTAAACGCTACCGTAATTTCGCGTTAAACCGTAACGCTCCGTATAATATAAAAAAGCCGCAGACTTTAAGGGTTAATGGCAAAGCCCCCTTAAATGCTAAGAGCCTCAAATTTGGAGAATATATTAAGGAGATCAGGAGGAATAAGAGGAAAAATTTTTTTTCAAAAAGACCTTATAGTTTTTGAGAAAATCGATGTTAAAGTTTCAAAGTAAAAATGTATACATTTAAAAACCCGCTGACTTTAACGGTTAATAGCAAAGCCTGCTTAAAGTTTAGGAACACCAAATTCCTAGAGTATATTAAGGGGATCAGTAGGAATAAGAGGAAAACATTTTTTTCCAAAAAGACCTTATAGTTTTTGAGAAAATCGATTTTTACGTTTCAAGGGCAAAAATGTCTTTTAAATGCGGAAAATGTCCGTTTTTTTTTGCACAGATAACAATAGTGTATTATTTTCATAGATTCCCCCAAGTGGGAAGAGTTTTACTTACTTCGTTCTGAGTGTGGGAAATATAAAAAAAAAACGACGTGGGGTCCCCCCTCCCAGACCTCTTTAACCCCTTGTCCCCCATGCAGGCTGGGATAGCCAGAATGCGGAGCACCGGCCGCGTGGGGCTCCGCACCCTGACTATACCAGCCCGCATGGTCCATGGATTGGGGGGTCTCGGAAGGGGAGGGGCAGCCAAGCTTTCCCCTCCCCCTCCGAGCCCTTGTCCAATCCAAGGACAAGGGGCTCTTCTCCACCTCCGATGGGCGGTGGAGGTGGAGGCCGCGATTTCCTGGGGGGGGGGGGTTCATGGTGGAATCTGGGAGTCCCCTTTAAAAAGGGGTCCCCCAAATGCCCACCCCCCCTCCCAAGAGAAATGAGTATAGAGGTACTTGTACCCCTTACCCATTTCCTTTAAGAGTTAAAAGTAAATAAACACACAAACACTTAGAAAAAGTATTTTAATTGAACAAAAAACATAACCACGAAAAAAGTCCTTTAATATTCTTAATTAACCATTAATACTTACCTGTCCCTTTAAATAAATGATCCCACGCAATATCCTCGGAAATGTTCTATCAGTTACAATGTAACAAAGTTATTACAATGTAACAACTTTGTTACATTGTAACTATGCCGCACCCGACGCCACTCGCCGGTCAGCCGCCGCATACGCGTCCGTGCTGCACGGACCCGACAGAAATCTGAGCTATATAGCTCAGAGCTCTCTAAGCATCTTTGTATTTGGGCTCCAAGGAGCCCCATTGGTCCTTAGCAGACCAATGGGGTTCCTTCTGATTTGAAGGAACCCCATTGGTCTGCTAAGGACCAATGGGGCTCCTTGGAGCCCAAATTCAAAGATGCTTGAGAGCTCTGAGCTATATAGCTCAGAGCCCTGTCGGGTCCGGACTCCGTGCAGGAGGCTAAGTCCCGCCGGCTCCGCTGCCCTCCACGCCTCTCCCACGTCACCCACATGTCACCCAGATGTGGGTGACATGTGGGTGACAGATGAGGGCGGGGTGGACAGCGGGGGCCAGCGGGGACTTAGCGTCCTGCACGGACGCGTATGCGGCGGCTGAGCGGCGAGTGACGTCGGGTGCCGCGTAGTTACAATGTAACAAAGTTGTTACATTGTAATAACTTTGTTACATTGTAACTGATAGAACATTTCCGAGGATATTGCGAGGGATCATTTATTTAAAGGGACAGGTAAGTATTATTGGTTAATTAAGAATATTAAAGGACTTTTTTCATGGTTATGTTTTTTGTTCAATTAAAATACATTTTCTAAGTGTTTGTGTGTTTATTTACTTTTAACTCTTAAAGGAAATGGGTAAGGGGTACAAGTACCTCTATACTCATTTCTCCTGGGAGGGGGGTGGGCATCTGGGGGACCCCTTTTTAAAGGGGACTCCCAGATTCCACCATGAACCCCCCCCCCCCAGGAAATCGCGGCCTCCACCGCCCATCGGAGGTGGAAAAGAGCCCCTTGTCCTTGGATTGGACAAGGGCTCGGAGGGGGAGGGGAAAGCTTGGCTGCCCCTCCCCTTCCGAGACCCCCCAATCCATGGACCATGCGGGCTGGTATAGTCAGGGTGCGGAGCCCCACGCGGCCGGTGCTCCGCATTCTGGCTATCCCAGCCTGCATGGGGGACAAGGGGTTAAAGAGGTCTGGGAGGGGGGACCCCACGTCGTTTTTTTTTTATATTTCCCACACTCAGAACAAAGTAAGTAAAACTCTTCCCACTTGGGGGAATCTATGAAAATAATACACTATTGTTACCTGTGCAAAAAAAATGACATTTTCCGCATTCAAAAGACATTTTTGCCCTTGAAACTTAAAAATCGATTTTCTCAAAAACTATAAGGTCTTTTTGAAAAAAAAAATTTTCCTCTTATTCCCACTGATCCCCTTAATATACCCTAGGAATTTGGTGTTCCTAAACTTTAAGCAGGCTTTGCTATTAACCGTTAAAATCGGCGGGTTTTTAACTGTATACATTTTTACTTTAATACTTTAACATCGATTTTCTCAAAAACTATAAGGTCTTTTTGAAAAAAATGTTTTCCTCTTATTCCTCCTGATCTCCTTAATATATTCTCCAAATTTAAGGCTCTTAGCATTTAAGGGGGCTTTGCTATTAACCCTTGAAGTCGGCGGCTACCTAACATTGATCCATGCGTCAACTTTTCTGCTTGGGAGCATGGCCATACGCATTAATTTCGTAATACCCACTGTAATGCGAAAATTAAGCGAAAAATTACGCTTACGCGAAAGTTCGAGAAATCCTTCTTCATTACGATTATGTACTTACGGCCATAATCGTAATTACACTAATTACGCGAAATTTCGCGAAATCGTAATTACGTCATTACGCTCATCTCTAGGTCCTGTTCTTTTGGATTTGTGAGGGTTGTTGTCCTGGACAACATGGGCGGTATTGAGTGGGTTTTCTTGGGTGCTCCCCTGTGGCCTGTACGTGAACCGTCAGGGGAAACACCTCTTCCCTTGCCCCTCCCTCTTTCACCGGATTTCTTCCTCATTTCACTTATTCTTAAAGTACACGCTGACTGGCAGCAGTACAGTGGCAGTACAAAAATGCTATACAGTGGTGGGTGAGCGGTGTACCACTATTGCCAGCAGCGACACAGAGCACAATGCTATACAGTGGCGGGTGAGCGGTGTACCACTATTGCCAGCAGCGACACAGAGCACAATGCTATACAGTGGCAGGTGAGCGGTGTACTACTGTTCCCAGCAGACACAGAGTGGCAGTAAACACAATGCTATATAGTGTGGCTGAGCGAGCGGTGTACTACTGTTCCCAGCAGCGACACAGAGCACAATGCTATACAGTGCTGGGTGAGCGGTGTACAACTATTGTCAGCAGCGAGCACAATGCTATGCAGTGGCGGGTGAGCGGTGTACTACTGTTCCCAGCAGACACAGAGTGGCAGTAAACACAATGCTATATAGTGCTGGGTGAGCGGTGTACACAGAGTGGCAGTAAACACAATGCTATATAGTGTGGCTGAGCGAGCGGTGTACTACTGTTCCCAGCAGCGAGTCAGAGCACAATGCTATATATAGTGCTGGGTGAGCAGTGTACACAGAGTGGCAGTAAACACAATGCTATATAGTGTTGCTGAGCGAGCGGTGTACTACTGTTCCCAGCAGACACAGAGTGGCAGTAAACACAATGCTATATATAGTGCTGGGCGAGCGGTGTACACAGAGTGGCAGTAAACACAATGCTATATAGTGTGGCTGAGCGAGCGGTGTACTACTGTTCCCAGCAGACACAGAGTGGCAGTAAACACAATGCTATATATAGTGCTGGGTGAGCGGTGTACACAGAGTGGCAGAAAACACAATGCTATATAGTGTGGCTGAGCGAGCGGTGTACTACTGTTCCCAGCAGCGAGTCAGAGCACAATGCTATACAGTGCTGGGTGAGCGGTGTACCACTATTGCCAGCAGCGACACAGAGCACAATGCTATGCAGTGGCGGGTGAGCGGTGTACTACTGTTCCCAGCAGACACAGAGTGGCAGTTAACACAATGCTATATATAGTGCTGGGTGAGCGGTGTACACAGAGTGGCAGTAAACACAATGCTATATAGTGTGGCTGAGCGAGCGGTGTACTACTGTTCCCAGCAGACACAGAGTGGCAGTAAACACAATGCTATATAGTGTTGCTGAGCGAGCGGTGTACTACTGTTCCCAGCAGACACAGAGTGGCAGTAAACACAATGCTATATAGTGTGGCTGAGCGAGCGGTGTACTACTGTTCCCAGCAGCGACACAGAGCACAATGCTATACAGTGGTTTTGAGCGGTGTACACAGAGTGGCAGTAAACACAATGCTATATAGTGTGGCTGAGCGGTGTACTACTGTTCCCAGCAGTGACACAATGACTGGGGGGGACCCTGGCTAGTCCGGCTGGAGAGAGAACTACCCTGCCTGCCTGCCTACCCAAAGCTAAACCCATAGACAAATGGCGGAGAAATGACGTGGTTCGGGTATTTATTTACCCGAACCACGTGACACGTTCGGCCAATCAGAGCGCGTTCGGGTCCGAACCGCGTGACCCGTTCGGCCAATCAGAGCGCGTTCGGGTCCGAACCACGTGACCCGTTCGGCCAATCACAGCGCTAGCCGAACGTTTGGGGAACGTTCGGCCATGCGCTCTTAGTTCGGCCATGTGGCCGAACGGTTTGGCCGAACACCATCAGGTGTTCGGCCGAACTCGAACATCACCCGAATAGGGTGATGTTCTGCAGAACCCGAACAGTGGCGAACACTGTTCGCCCAACACTAATACCACAACAGGGTGCAGCTGAAACCACCAACAGCTCACATGTAGCATTTGTTTGGACGCAGGGCATGCATTCTTAGAATAGTAGAGGTGGTGCACGCCTGAGCGATTAAGCAGTCAGCATGTTTTTAGGGATATGCACCCCCCCCCCCCCATTTTTCTTATTTTTGCTATAGTATGTAACAACCAGGTTAGCTGCTCCCAGTTGATATTCCTGAGTTTCGTGTTTGCATGGTAAGTAATGGTTCATTAGTAGTTATGCATATGATTTGCATCGGATTTGAATGCATGTAAGCATTTGAACATGTGAGCTGTTGGTCAATTTGGATGCAGCCTGTTGTGGTATGCGCTGGCCCTCTCTCTCAGTGTGTTTGTTATGCCATTGTGCTCTGTGATATTAAAATCGGAACAGTTATAGGATGTCCCCTTCATAGCAATATTGTGTGACTAAACAGCATGGTGTCAGATTGCTGAAGCTTCACAAAAAAAATATTATAAATACAGGTGGTCCCCTGGTTAGTGGTTACATACAATATATTCCAACTTACAAACAACCTGTCCAGGCAAACAGCGCTATAATGTAACGTCTACATTGAAGGAGAAGAAGAATGAGGGGTTGTCAGAGCTGCATGGCACATTTTCAGTGGTGAATAAACAGCACAGGGGGCCAGAGGGGGACACTAGAGACACATGATGACACATTGGGACAGAGATGGACACTGAAGACACCTAATGGCACAGTGGAGGCACACGGGGGCAGATGGGCACAGTGTTGCGACGAAGCCGGAAAAACAGGCGCTACAGGCACCTTGGAAAGATGGGCGCTGCCCTAAGTGCCCATAACAAAAGTTGTGTTTTGTGGCACTGGAAATGTGCAGAAATGTGTACAGCTGCAATTTGCATAGCAAGAAGCCTTGGTGTCCGCTACTTTATTGGGCGTCCAAATGTCTGCACATTTCTGCAACGCAAATTGTGGCTTTGCGTGGGGGGGGGGGGGTAGATTAAAGGTGGGTTAGGAGTTAGGGTCAAGGGTTAGGCGCCATCAAGGGGGGGGGGTTAACTGTTAGGTGGCACCAGAGGGGTTAAGAGTTAGGCATCAGTAGAAGGAGAATTAATGGTTAGGCATTGGAAAAGGGAGGGTTCTGTGTGAGAGTACGGTTAGGTTAGGTTAAGTCAGGGCTGGACAAACTTTGCGTGCCCTGGGTTGCATGCTGTGGACCGCGGGCTACATTCCTAAAATTCCTTCTCTTCTCTCTTCCTCCCTCCCTCCTTGCAGAGTCGCAGGTGCGCAAAGGGTTAACACTACTCAGTGCTTCCTGCGCTGGTTCTCCATGGCCACAGGGCGTCACGTGACACCCCGTCAGGATGTGCCAACTTGCAATGCTGTCCTAGAACTGGAAAGCTGTATAATGGTCATTTTAAATTTACCAGTGAATAGACGAAGACTACTGGAAAACTCACTGCAAGTGAAGACCTTGAACTTACAGGTAGCGCTTTTCTATGCCCTTGTCATTTGTAAAGCGCTTGCTAATGTAATACAATCAGTGAGTTTTAAAAAAATCACATCCCTCAAGTTGGATCACAACCATATCATTAAATCAGCAGGAGCTTTTCAAATCAGACTGAGAAGGCATCGTACAACTATCTCTGTCTTTAAAATCTACCCTAGTAGAATGCCACTATGTTGGTGCAAACAATTCATCAAAAAATTATTGTTTTTAAAGTTCATAATTTTGATGACGTGCCAATATTAATCCAATTAAATCAGAATAATTGTATTTGCCCAAATAAGTTTGTCCTTACAAGGAATTTGCTCAACGGACATTATCACATTTGCCATCCTACAACCTTTGAACTATACGCAACAGTCCATCTGGAGAAAATTTGATTTAAATGTTGCACTTTGGATTAACCAAACCCTGAGAATCAGTAAGAATCAATTGGGCAATGTTCACTGCAGCAAAAGATTTGAAGCAGTCATAATCAACATGACCAAGTATGAAAAAAACAAACAAAAAATGTTCTTCTGTTAAGCTGTGTATGCCCTATGAAAACACTGCAAACCAAGATAGATTAAACAAATACTGTAGATAGAAAGATAAGATATAGATAGATAGAGAGATAGATACCTTATTTTTTGGACTATAAGACTCACCTAGGTTTGGAGCGCAAAAATCAGGGGAAAAAATTACTAAACCTAGTGTGTTTATGGTGCAGGGGCGTCTTGTGGACCTTTCCCCCCAAAATTGTCTCTATTAAAGCTACACTGACTCGCTGAGTCCATCTTACTGGTCCCTTCATTAGATGTATTTGGCTGCAAGGAATGTTTTGGAGAGCTTTTTTGGGCAACTTAATATTGGGACTGTCCATATCATCTGGTCACCTTACACTTTGAGTGCAGTACATTGGCTGATAGCTTGCAGCCCCTAGAGACATTTGGAATGGGGCAAACACCCTAGGAGTGTACTGTGATCCACATTGATTGTACCATACTGATAAACAGCATTTTACTTTTAAACGACTGTTCTTAGAATAACTAATCCATATATAATTTTAGGACTGTTGTGCACACAAAGTCTGCATTGCATTGAAGCTACACTTCCCAGCTACACTAACCCCTGCTGCCCGCACCAACAACACTACACTAACCCCTGATGCCCACCAGCTACATTACACTAAACTAGCCCCTGATGCCCACCTGATCTTGCTGCCATGCTCCTCTCCTCCTCTGTCTCCATCTTGCTGCTGTATGCTCTGGTCTTGTTACCATGTGAGCTGATAGCACACGTGGGCCGTACGTTACGTGTGACCCCATCATGCATAACAGGGCAACAGCAACTAGAAAAAAAAATACCATAACCAGGAAGGACGGCATCTGGACAGCGGCCGGTTGTGTGGCAGCTGCACATGGAGATGGAGACTGAGGGGAAAAGAAGTGCAGTGGCTGGGGTCATGCATTGTGAAGGACAGACCCCTCAGACGACTGGAGCATACAGCATGGAGACAAAGGAGGAGCACAGGAGCCAGACTGGTAAAGGCTTCCCCCCACACTCTACACCGTACATTCAGAATATAAGACAAATACATCCACCAACAATATCCTGCGCCAAACTCATTACCAGCATATTGTACCCTTATAGGGGAGCCAATTGTGATCAAACATGAAGAGCAGCCTCACGCATAGTGCAAAAGGGAACTTCATCTTCACATGGACTGTTGTTTTTTTCGCAAAATAATGAGTGGAGGAATCTACTAGCTGCATGCAATTTGTTTCCATCAAAACTCCCGGGAGTGACAAAAGACTACCATTGTGTGGATGCATTTAGCTCTAGGCAGTGCATTAAAAAAACTTGCTTGGGAGATATCACCCAGCAAGTTCCTTATACCCTATCCTTCCCGGCAGTCATGAGCGTTAGCTTTGACCTGCAAAAAGCAGTTCTAAACATGCTAACACACATCGTCGCCGCTGCATCTGGGGGTCTCCTTTAATAAGGAGACCTCCAGAGCTCCCAGTCGGGCCGCTGCACATCTCTGAAGCCCTCCACGTAGCTGTACAAGGACCCCACAGCAATTAACTTCCCACCGCTGAACATCCGCTGCCTCTCGTCGCAAGTCCCATTATGTAATTACAGTGTATGAGTCACTGTAATTATTCTCTCTCTATTGCAAAGCATCTTTGAATCTCCCGCCGGGGTTCCCCATTGGTCCACTGTCTGGACCATTTTGTCCAGAAAGTGGACCAATGGGGAGCCATAGCGGGAGATTCAAATATGCCAAAGCATCTCATTAAAAGAGACCCCCAGATGCACCGGCAGAAGATGGCGGCGGATGTTTGGCGGGTGTGTGCATGTGTGGGAAGTGAGGCCTTGGTGCTGAAGGACAGCACCACAGGGTAAACCTCGCTCTCCACTGCCCGTAACATGGGAGCATCACTCACGCTTTCGCCTGAGTAATGCTCCCTAACGATTAGCCATCGCACAAGTAAAACTGGCAATAGGATTTGCTGGTAATCCTCATGCGATGGCTAGGTGATAAGTAGCTTGTATCTGCAAGCTACTTATCACCTTGAATAGCATCAGGCCCATTGACTTTTTACCGAGTTTGGGGGTTGAAGAAGTGAGTCTTATGTTCTCAAAAATACATTAATTTGATCATGTATTAGTGGCGTCGTTAGGAGCTTAGGTTCAAGGCACTGGCCCGGTATTTTGTCGAGAGTGCCCCGGATATGGGAGTGCAGAGTGCCCGCTGATGGTAAACCGGAAGTTTGGAGGGCAAGCAGCGTCCCTGCTGTTGCCATAGCTGCAGCGTGCAGAGGATGGACGCTTACCAGCTTGCCGGGGTCACATACCTCCTTATCAGTGTGTGTGCAGTGTAATGCTGGATACACACCATGCGTTTCCGCGTTCGATGCGTCCGTCGATACGTGTTGATTCGATGATTTCCGACATGTCCGATTCAAGCTTCGATGGATCGTTAGGTCGATTTGCCATACTTTACATGGCAATCGACCTAAAAATCATCGAAATTCGTTCGGAAATGCTCGGAAAAAATCGAATCGACGCGTATCGACGGACGCATTCGACGCGGAAACTCATGGTGTGTATCCAGCATAAGGCTCCGTCGGCTGGAGCTGTGAATGCGATGCTGCTGCTGCCTGGCTGTCCTGTCCTCTCCCCCCCCCCCTGCTTCTCTCCCCCTGCCATTATGGTGGACTCTGTGTGACCTGGCAGGGGAGAGATGAGAGAATGTGAACTGCAGTGGCCCTGCCCCCCCAGCATGAGAAACAGAGCCCGGGAAGCAGAGGACACAGGACAGAGAGGAGCTTCCGGCATGTACAGATAGACTGCTCCTGTGTGTATCCCATGTGGCTGGAGACAAAGCTGTCCCCCTACCATCTTGTGCCGTCCCCCATCCTCAGTCCTTTCTGTTTTTCTATCGCTCCCCTCCATCTTGCGCACATTCCTTCTGTTTTCATACCCCCTGTGCTCCCATGTTTTTTAATCCCCCCCCCCCCGTGCTCCCCTGTTTTCATAACCCCCCTGTGCTGCTGATGATGATGATGTATTTATATAGCCCTGACATCGCCTGCAGCACTTTACAGAGTACATAGTCCTGACACTGGCTGTCCTCACAGGAGCTCACAATCAGTGGCATAGCTAAGGAGCTATGGGCCCCAGTGCAAGTTCTACATTGGGCCCCCCAAGCTTTCTATGCCTAACAAATGATACGGTGCACCAAAACCAATCAAGGACAACCACAGTATCAGAAGTGCAAGAAGAGGATGGGAAACAGTGTCTTAATGATCCCTACTTTTCAACGCATCTATAGAAGTGAATATTAGCAGCACAGAACCAAATAAAGAGCGAATACTGAAGTTCAGTATGAGCCCCTTGGGGCCCCTCTAGCCCAAGGGCCCCAATTCGGTCGCAACCTCTGCACTCCCTATTGCTACGCCACTGCTCACAATCTGTTCCTACAATAGTCTAATGTCCAACCATATTATTATTATGTATTTATATAGCACTGACATACTCTGCAGCACTTTACAGAGAACATAGGCATGACACTGACTGTCCTTAGAGGAGCTCACAATCTAATCCCTACCATCGTCATAGTCTTATGTCCTACCGTATTATTATTATTATGTATTTTTTGTAAATACCTTACCCTGATCTATCAGTATCCCTATCCTTCCTCCTTTCTCATGTCCAATAACTCTATCCTAGCCCTGCTGTTAGGGGTGGCTGGTGATAGTGGGCCTTAGGTGGCAACATTTACAAAACTGGCCCTGCTGCTGGTGGGCACTTGTGGATCCCAGCACAGCATGCCAGCCAGCCCTGAACCTAGCATAACTGCCAGCCAGGCCTCATCATCACCACCATCCAGGCCAACACAGTGCTACCACCAGCCAGGCCTCAGCATCACTGCCAGCCATGCCAGCATAGCATCACCACCATCCAGGCTCAACATCACTGCAAGCGATGCCAACACAGCATTACCACCAGCCAGGCCTCAGCATTAGTGTTGGGCGAACACCTGGATGTTCGGGTTCGGGAAAGTTCGCCGAACATGGCCGCAATGTTCGGCATGTTCGGGCCGAACCCCGAACTCCCCGAACATCCCGCTTTTGTAGTACGGTACTACTGCTCAACCGCCCGCTGCCCGGCCTCCCTCAACGCGTCACTCTCCGGACTCCTCCTCCTCAGTCACTCACTTCACAGTGCCGCCCACTGCCAGCCACCCACTACCACCGGACCGGTACTTCCTGAAACTTTTGTATGGGGAAGCGGGCAGAGGGGGGAGCGCTAGCGGAGGGAGTGGGGGGAATTTCCGACACCCCCCCCCCCCCGCAATCGGGGCATGCTCCCCCCTTATGCCTGCGACCCCATAGGGGGGCAGTATTCGGCCGAACAGGGGCCCTGTTCGGCCCTGTTCGGCGGCCAATTAGTAGTTCGGGGCGAACCCGAACTTAAAAGGCCGAACACCATCAGGTGTTCGGCCGAACTCGAACATCACCCGAACAGGGTGATGTTCTGCAGAACCCGAACAGTGGCGAACACTGTTCGCCCAACACTACTCAGCATCACTGCCAGCCAAGCCAGCACAGCATCACGCCAGGCAGCCTAGCATCATAGCAACCCCACAAATCCAGCACAGCATAACTGCCAGCCCACAGCACCCAGGCCACATGTTCATGCCCATTTTGGTGCCCAGGAGTGCCCTGGATCTCTCAGGATCCTAGCAACACCTTTCATGTATCCCACAGATTCATCAAGAGATTATTTTGAATGATCAAAGAACAATTTTTTTTAAACTCTGCTTTCAGATAGATACCATTGTGCTTTATTTCATTTGTTCTCTTTTGACATCAACAATTGAGTGTCTTTGCTTCATTAATTTTCTTTTGTGTCTTTTGGCATAAGCTGCAGTTGTGTGCAGTGTCCGTGTAATTATTTGAGATTTGTGATACTGTAGGCAAGAAAGCATGATGAAAGACCACTGCTAAGATGACAAGAGGAGCATTTTAGCATGTACAATGCAGGGTCATGATTGTAAACAGCATTGGAATTTCATCTCCTGTGCTTGATAAACACTGAGCTTTGACATTTTAGCCCTAGAAGAAAGGTATGCCGTTAAAATGAAGATTACTTCTAAAGAGCAAAGGTAAACCGCGTGGGTTTCATTGACTGCATGTTGTAATTAGAGTGCACAGTCATTTTCCTATATGTGTATCTGCAATAAGAATATGGGATACAGTTCTGGATACTTCATTACAGGAGGTGCGTTGCAGTTTTAGAGTAGCTGCAGAGATGAGCAACAAAATTGATTAGAGGAATGGAAGGTCTCACCAGGAAATAAGTCTGGAGAATAGACGCCTTAGAGAAGATCCCCAATAGGCCCAATAGGCTGCCTGTCAAGTTTCCTGTCAAGTGACAGGCAGCCTATTGGGCCAATCAAAGTGCGAGGATAATGTCCTTTAATGTGATTGGACCTGCAGGGGCTCAGGGCAGGATGAGTGGAGCTCTCATCATTGCCAATTAGCAGGCACAAGTTTGTAGCGCTCACTATGCTACTCTGATAAGGCACGCCAACACTGATAAGGCATGCTAACTCTGATAAGGTGTGTTAACTATGATAAGACGTGTTAACTTTGATAACGTGTTTTAACTCTGATAAGGCATGCTATTTGTCTTAGTGAATCAAGCTCATGGATTAAAGCTGGAAAGAGAACCCATGGCTAGCTTCCTGGAATTCTGAAACAAAAAAACGTTGAAGTTCTTGGATTTTCCACATAAAGGAAATATTTCTTCCAAAATTTTAAGTTTTAATTTTGTTTTTATCTTTTATTTTATCAGACCTACTGTCTCCATAATTGTTAATTTTTATAATTTTCTGTATTAATTATTTATATTGCATTTAAAATAAAAGACTTAAAGAGGAACTCCAGTGAAAATAATGTAATAAAAAAAGTGCTTCATTTTTACAATAATTATGTATAAATGATTTAGTCAGTGTTTGCCCATTGTAAAATCTTTTAAATCCCTTATTTACATTCTGACATTTATTACATGGTGACATTTTTACTGTTGGCAGGTGATGTAGTTGCTGCATGCTTTTTTGGCAGTTGGAAACAGCTGTAAACAGCTATTTCCCACAATGCAACAAGGTTCACAGACAGGAAACTGCCAAGAGTACGTACTCAGAATTTCTTTGTGGGAGGGGTTTCACCACAATATCAGCCATACTGTGCCCCTGATGGTCTGTTTGTGAACAATATAAGCCATACTGTGCCCCCTGATGGTCTGTTTGTGAACAATATCAGCCATACTGTGCCCCCTGTTTGTGAAAAGGAAAAGATTTCTGATGTAAAAGGGGGTATCAGCTACTGATTGGGATAAAGTTCAATTCTTGGTCAGAGTTTCTCTTTAAGGTAATTTTCCTCAGCTACATACCTGCTTTAAGCACCACAGAAAACAATCCTAGCCGTTCTAAAGATTCGCTACCTGAAGTATTGTATTGTTTTAGTCAGACCAAAGTGGTTTTTTTTTTCCAACAATTTCATTTGCAGGTTTAGAATAGTCAGAGAAGGTCCTCTGTCCTTCTGCAGAGGTGGCGGCAGCATGGTAACTGAAATATTGTGTAGTAAAGTTTTTGTTGTATTGCTCACACACTCCCTCCTAGCCTGCTAGTCTGCTGCCCAATTCCAGCAATTTCAGCACATTGATTACATCCACGAGGTTGTATGGTCTGTAAGTTGAAACAGATTGGAAGGTATTGAGCAGTCCAGCCACTAGGGGGCCGGTGACACTTAACAGTTACCGGTACTCCTTTATTGCCTGAGTGTAATGGATTGCGGAGATGCCGCCGCGCGGTCTGGCAGTGGGGCGGCTGTCTCCACGTTCAGACCGGCGGTTTCCGCACAGCAGCATGCGTCTGGTTTGCCTGGGCCTTCTAGTGCACACAGATGGAGAGCTGCGCGTGCGAGAAGGCAAGCCCTTTATGCCAGTAGGAAAGGGATCAGCTGATCAGGTCGATCAGCTGATGCCAGCGCGGTTACTGATTGGCTGAGTGGCGCAGGGCGGCGCGGAGGAGCGTTGCAGTATATATAGATCTTGCTGGTCGGTCTCTGGTTGTCTGCCGTTGCGAATACTTACGTGTGAGCAGTCAGATCCCACAGTGTGTTACAACCAGGTGGACCTGGGAATTTACACTTAGCCAGATTACTGCTGTGTTATACTTTAGACCAGTTCCGGGGTGTTGAGACCAAGGACCTCACACCCAAGCTTAGGATCACTGTGTCATTGCTGTGTTATACTTTAGACCAGTTCCGGGGTGTTGAGACCAAGGACCTCACACCCAAGCTTAGGATCACTGTGTCATTGCTGTGTTATACTTTAGACTAGTTCCTGGGTGTCGAGACCAAGGACCTCACACCCCAGACTAGGACTGTGCTTTATATCTGTTATGACTATTTGCTCTGTCGACCTCTCTCTTGCTTTCTGATTCGGTACCTCTGCATATCTGCCTACCTGTTGCCAAACTCTGCCTGTACCCGGTTCCGAATCAGCCTTCTGTCTCTGTACCTTATCTGCTCGTGTGTTGCCGACCTGGCCTGCCCGACCATCCAGGCTGTCACTCATCCCTTGAGTGCTCAGTCTATCTGTACTAGCTGTGACACTATTCCACCAAGTGTCAGTTAGCTATTAGGACTCCTGCTCCTCAGAGAGTCTGGCCTGCTAGCAGCCAGTGGCCTCTACTCCTCTGGAGTCCCCTGGCTGCAGTACAGTCTATTATCTGATCACCAAGTATCACTGGTTGCCAGGTTCTCGCTATTCCTTCTCTCAAGGAGATAGTCCCTGCACAGCCGAGGGCCACCTGCCCCTCAGGTGGTTCCTGGCCGAGCTGCCTGTGCCTCCTGCCTCACGGGAGATAGCCTACAGTTACACCAAACACACTTCATTAGGTGTCCAGAGGTCATACTTGTATTATTGGTGATTCTGCAGATCATCCATAATCAAGTATACATCTGTATTATTGATGATTCTGCAGATCATCACTGATCAGATTCTCTATGTGTGCTGACACCAATCGTTACACTGAGGGTTCTATCTGTGAAATGCATCCCACAGTGACGTGTACTCCAATAAAGTTTTGTTTACTTGAATGAAATCATTCCGGTCATCGGTTGGGGCTTAAGTCCACCACTATCTCCCATTTTTAAAACAGTTTTAGTGTATCTTATTCTTCTGGGCTCCTATGTTTCTCACATATCTGCAACACAGTAGTACAATATGGATAACATTATCAATATTTTATTACTGGCAACATCCTGCACCCAAATAAAAAGGCACCCCTATTAAATGTACTCCTAGTTCAGGCTCTTATTTTTTTAATTCATATGGTGTGGAGTAGCTCAATCTATATTCACCATTTTTGCATTTATATTTGCATTCACCATTTTTACATTTATATTTGTACAACCTGGTTGCCAAGGTATGTGTGCCGATTTCCTTTTCACGTGTCAGTTGCATCATTTAGACTGAAGAGCGTCCAATAGATGAACCTGGATTTTAGTTTCTATATCATCTTTAGTTTCTCTGTCCCAGACGGTATATTCTCCGCATGAAGGGTGGAGGAGAAGAACTGGAGTTATGGCTTTGATCATTCTGCCATAATATACGACTTCCCAAAAGTAGCTACAGATTGTGGAAAAGTAAACCATAAACAAGGTAGATATATAAATCAGGACATTCAGCTCCAAAGTGCATTTCAGTAATTCAAGGCTGTTTACCACCCCTAAGTTCTGTACGTTTGGGATTTCTGGGTACCTGTGATAACAGCGATAATTGTTAATAATGTTTGTAGAACGTGCACTGCATTGAAAATTATTCAGAATTGACAGCAGCTTTGTCATCAAACAGTGGAACCTTTTGTTCAGGCATAATTCTTCCACTTCATTTCACCGTTTATCACATTTTCCTTGAAAAGAAAATTTTAAGCATTCATTATTTTTTGTTTGACTTTTTTTTGTTTAAAAGTTTAATAACAGTTTCTCACTAGAGATAGCAAGCGGCAAGAGACAAGAACAGACTTTAACTCATGCTTTGTTTTGCAGTATAAATTCTAAACATTTTAAAGGTTATATATATAACATATGGGTTATCTTCTCAAGTACAAAACAACAGTAAACTAGAACTGGGAATGGAATGTCGGGGGCGATATAAATTTGTAATTCTGCTCTATGTGTTTTTCTGTAGCGTGAAAAACATGTATAACAATACACTTCTATTTTGAAGTGAAGCTACCACACACTGAAACTTACAAAGATATGAAATGAACTGAAAAGACACACAAGAAAATAGTAATAACTACAGTAGCAATAATAATGATAATAAACAAATAGTAGAAGAAGTTGCTGACAATGTTTTTAAAGTAAGATTACTCTCAAAATTAATTTTTTGCTGTAATGCATTAAACACATTAAAAAATGAAGAAGAACTGCTATAATGCTGGCAATATTGCGGCCTGATCAACCATCCAATTCGATACTTTTACCATATCAGATGTAAATTGGTGCTGCAACAAGCATGCCCGATTGAGAGCTCCACCGATTTCTGGCTGAATGTATTGATGGAGCATGCTGGAAAATCTCGGGCTGAAGGGGTCTATTGGGTATGCGGCAAGCAATATTGCAACGATCGATGAAGGTGACCACCAGCCGCTGTCCCCCCAAATGTAAATATGCTTCCCTGATGCCCGGGGTAAGTCTCACCTGCTTTAGCTACAGACTGCAGTGACTCCCAATATACTCTGCTGTCTCCTTGAGTGCCTCCAGGCGTGTGTCTGACTTTACACAGGTGCCACGTGTTACATACGCCACCACATGGTGGCAAGGTGCAATGGCAGTGCATGGGGGAAGCAGCTGAGGATATTAGGACCCACTGCAGCTGAAGCAGGTGAGTTTTCAATGATGGGCACCAGGAAGGCGGAGATAATCACAAGGCTGATTCCAGTTAGATTTCATGCTGAGATTGACCAGGAACAAACCTGCAGTGTATGGGCAGCCAACAGATTTTGATCAGAGAAATAGGTCTCTTGGTTGATCTGATCAACTTTGAACACTGTCTATCTCACCCTTTGCTTTACTTGCCCACACTATCATTACAATAGGGGAGGTCACAATAATTCAAGAACACTTATATGAGAAATAATAATTTGTGACTACCCAGGGGATACTGATAAAACTAAGCCTTTATTGTATCAAAAAGTGCAAAAAGATATCACATATGTCCGCCCTAAAAACAATTAAAACAACAGACCTGAGGAGCGCTCTTCACTTGCACAGCCTAGCATACCACATTCATCCCTTCCACGCTGGTACCGGTACCAACCCGATATATCTCAGAGCGGGGAGACAGAGGTAGCCAGGCTGTAGATAGAGCCCATTCCTCCAGCTTAGCAAGGACGTTCAAGCAATGGCACAGTCGCATCTAGTTATGCCTGCCCGGCCAGGCCAGTATCTCACCAGTGTATGGGAGAGCTGGCAGGCACTCGGGTAAACGCTGCAAATATTAGGCAAAAACAACACCCAATAAACTATGTGCTCATGACAGGAGGTAAATGAAATTGCAAAAAAATCAGGAGAGCAGAAAAGTCAGGCACTATAGTTTAACCACCTTAGCGGTATGGACGAGCTCAGCTCGTCCATTACCGCCAGAGGGTGCCGCTCAGGCCCTGCTGGGCCGATTTTGATGAAATAAAGAGCAGCACACGCAGCCGGCACTTTGCCAGTCGCGTGTGCTGCCTGATCGCCGCCGCTCTGCGGCGATCCGCCGCGAGCAGCGGCGAAAGAGGGTCCCCCCAGCCGCCTGAGCCCTGCGCAGCCGGAACAAATAGTTCCGGCCAGCGCTAAGGGCTGGATCGGAGGCGGCTGATGTCAGGACGTCGGCTGACGTCCATGACGTCACTCCGCTCGTCGCCATGGCGACAGGAGAAGCCAAACACGGAAGGCTGCTCATTGCGGCCTTCCGTGTTACTTTTGGCCGCCGGAGGCGATCAGAAGAACGCCTCCGGAGCGCCATCTAGTGGGCTTTCATGCAGCCAACTTTCAGTTGGCTGCATGAAATAGTTTTTTTTTTATTTAAAAAAAACCCTCATGCAGCCGCCCTGGCGATCTTAATAGAACGCCAGGGTGGTTAATAATAGACAAGTGGCGCAGACAATACTCTTGACAGTGCATAAGCTGGTGTTGCAAAGTGACAAAGAATGTCCAGAGCTGTACCTGGGTGTAGGTGGGAGGCAGCGGATGTGGGCGCCAGTGAGGTGCACGGCCTAACGACCGTTTCGCATCGGCTTACGCCAAGCTTCTTCCAAGGTTAGTGCACGAAGTGTTGGAACGCTGGCGGAGTTAAATGTGCGTCTGTAGGTGACGCGCATCCGGTCCGCCGTGGAAGACCCGCCTACATGTATGCGCTAGATCAGAGGCATCCAAATCCAGGAACCAGGAAACGCCTGGTGGAACGCATAGTCGCATAAAGGCTGCGTGCAAACGTGCGGATGACGTATTGCACAGCAGCCCGCGACGTCGCGTCCACCAGTGAGTGGTGGATAGAGGAAATAGTTATAATGGTTGCTCAGAAGTCCCGCCCACAGTAAACAAGACTGTGTGGCATGACAACGGGCCGTGCTGCGCCTGCGCACCTTCAAAATGAAAGAAAAAGCTGCTGTGCAAAGAGTCATCCGCACGTTTGCACGCAGCCTTTATGCGACTATGCGTTCCACCAGGTGTTTCCTGGTTCCTGGATTTGGATGCCTCTGATCTAGCGCATACATGTAGGCGGGTCTTCCACGGCGGACCGGATGCGCGTCACCTACAGACGCACATTTAACTCCGCCAGCGTTCCAACACTTCGTGCACTAACCTTGGAAGAAGCTTGGCGTAAGCCGATGTGAAACGGTCGTTAGGCCGTGCACCTCACTGGCGCCCACATCCGCTGCCTCCCACCTACACCCAGGTACAGCTCTGGACATTCTTTGTTACTTTGCAGCACCAGCTTATGCACTGTCAAGAGTATTGTCTGCGTCACTTGTCTATTATTAAACTATAGTGCCTGACTTTTCTGCTCTCCTGATTTTTTTCCAGTATCTCACCAGTCCTGACAGGTTCTGGTCCAGTTCCCCGGATTAAGCCCCGCCCACTAACGTGTTGCGTCCACCCACCGCGGACTTCATCAGAGTGTATGACTCTTGCTTGATCTGCCCATACATCTCTAGCTTTAATGTACCCCATACATCAAGCGAGGATGGGCAGATTTGACTATGAGACAAATCTCTCTCTAATCAAATCTGAGATCTCTCGGCTGCCCATACACTGCAGGCCGATTCCCGATCAATTTCATGCTGAAACTGATATGAAATCGGCCTTATAACGCTGCATTTATCACCTCGCCGGTCTGATGCTGTCCCCCTAATGTCCAATGTACCGCCCCAGTGCCCAGTGCACTATACGTTACCTGTCCTTTGCCACTGATTGTCTTCCACTGCCTCTAGGCACTTTCCTTTGTCCATACACATGCCCCATGTGGTTGCCGAAGTAACACAGGGGACTTTGCGACGTCACCTACTTGCCCGTGTTACTGAGACAACCACGTGTGGTGTATGTATGGACAAAGGGCAGTGGAAGACAAACGGTGGCCATGGACAGGTAATGTAGAGTGCACTGGGCCCCGGGGGAGGGGTACATTGCACATTGGGGGGGGGGGCAGCCTCGAGGGTCTTGTCGGTTGTCACAATATTGCTTGCCGTTACCGCTGCGCACCCAGTTGAGCAAGTCGGCCCTACATCTTTCAGCCGCCCGAAATTGGTTGCATGGTCAGTCGGGCAAGCACTTGGTGGCACCAAATTTTCATCCAATTCTGATAATCGATGGTTGATCGACCACCAAGTTGCCTGATGTATGGTCACCTTTTCTGTCACCAGAATGGATCCTTCTTTGACTATTCTGGGGACAATCTTAAAGGAACACTATCAAACCAAGTATTCTAAAATAACACTGTACAAATGATGTCTATGTAGCTGTGTAAGCATGTTCCTACTTTTCATGTTAAATATTAGAGGCAAAAGCTTTAATTCATTGCATGTAGATTTTAGCTATGTTTGGAATGTCTCAAGTGCATAGTTGAATCTCTGCAGGCTGACATGCTAAGAACAGTGTAATATTTAAGCAGAGTTATATGAAAAGCCTTGTGGTATCAGGTGTCACACACTATTACAATGTTTATGTTGCACATAAGATACATTTCCTCTGCTTTCTGCAGACAGCTCTCAGAGACAGGAAAAGGCAGCAAGAGCTTTCTCTCACACACTGGGTTAACAGATGTAGTGTGAGGGAATCCCCCCTTCTCTCATGATACACTGTCCAATCACCCTGCTCAGCCTGTCCCGTCAGTAAAGTGTGAAAGGAATTTGATAACAGTAAAAGAGATAAGCATTCAAATGTATACACCAGTACTTAGCAGCCCTTCCACAAATAATTCCTATTTAAATTAAAAAAACACATTAATCGAGAGTATTCCTTTAAGTAACTTATTCTGTTCTATAGAGAGGGTAGGGGAAAGCATAAGCAAGGGGTGCCCTTCTGCATGGACTGCAGTAGAAGAACAATAGAGGTCAGTTGTTAGAAATTCAATAACATTCAAATTCAATAATGACATTTTCGGTGGGGGTCAGGAGAAACCTGTGCACACACTAGAAGATTGATCTAAAATATCTTTCTGGCTAGAAATCTACAGATGAAAATCTAGTGTGTGTACTTAGCTTTACTGCTTCAAAAGATTTGTTACTGTAGCTAAATCTGGGAACTTATCATAGACTCCTGTTGATGGATGTGCGCCTGTTGCTGTAGCTCCTTTTTTGACCAATGACTTTTAATTGACTGGCAGCACTCCTTGAGATCATATCAGTCCTGTGCACCTTTTTTCTATTGCTATATTATTATTATTATTATTATTATTATTTAGTATTACTATAGGGCCTATAGCTTCTGCTCTATGGTACATAACACTTTTCTAATGCTGCAAGTGCAGTAAAACTAATAATACAATCATCTTACTTACAACAAATAAACTTACCGTAAGCAGATTATCCAACAACCAAGACCTTCCGTTATTATTCTGAGTTGTTTTTATGTTTACTGTCAAAGCGAAGTCTGTTTGTTCATATTATTTTGAATATTCTTTTCCTTGTCTGAATTATTATAATTTTTTTGTTGTATTTGTGTTCTTGTTATAAAAGTGAAGTGAAAGTTCACAGTGACATTAGTAAGCAGTGAAATAGCAGCTCGGTGTGACATCTCTGATTCAGACTTTACTGAACTGCTACCGCTAGAAAATGAGAAGCGGAAATAAGCACAGGCTTTAGTACAAGCATGAATGACACCGACATGCTAGGTTTGACTTGGCAAGGGGCTTTTCCTGGTATAATTGCAAAAGACATTCCAAGACTTTGATCAAGACGACGAGCGTGAGGTCGGCGGCTGAAAAGTAAACGTATGTTTCAGCAAGGAAGTTTCCTGCGAGAGCTGCAGTCACGAGGAAGGGTATGGGGCACCTTCAGCTGCTGCCGAAAGGAAACAAGGAGCGCAATCCAAATACATTCCCTACGGGTCCTCTTCATATTCCATTTGCTAGAGGATTACTCCCTGGCATTAAAAGATTATCTAATTCATGCAACACTTGCTGATAAACATTTTCCATCTGACAATATGGTAGCTCTAGACAAAAAGCTTCAGGGCATAAACAGCATGAATTATTTGCTAAATATCATGCAAGCATTTTTAGTTTTCTTAAGTTTCTCATCTGTATTTATTTTCATTGGGCTACGACATGACCTTCCTTGTCTGCATTTGATGTTAAGTTATCTGGGCTCCAGCCCACGACTAGTCACAGCTAGCAGCTATCTGCAGATTATATGTCAATTTCTTCTTGATATACGGGATGCAATTCATTTCTCCCTGGATTTAGATGGACAGCCCACAAAATGAAAATGCTTTGGTGGTTTAAACAGCGGTTTGATTGACTAGCAGAAAAATTAGATTACAATACAAAAAAAATGAAACTATTGATTTATATACTGTAAAAAAAAAGCATATCGCTGCACCATATTAGTACAACACTGTGACATTGAGCTTTCTTTCAGATAAGAACATTGATGCCATGACACAACCTGTCAGAGCATTGAAGAAGAAAGCAAAAGGAAGATACAATCTCTGCATCAGGAAGATGAAAGCGGTAATAGTAGTCTATCATTGTTAGTAGGTTCTACTTGGAATTGCTGATATCACATTTAGTTTCCACTTAGTAGAAGAGTTTTTTTTTCTATCCCCCCACTAGCACTACCGAGCAGATGAACAGCTACCACTCATATCATACAAGAGTGCCGAGACTTTTCTCTCGCTCTTAAGTCAGCGGATGCACATTCTCCGGCTAATGGAAATAGTTTGGCATTAAAGGAACATTACTCCTTCTGCTTACGTAAAGCAGTTTGTGTTTGTCCTTCAGATATCATGAATGTGCATTTAACAGAAGCGGGCGCAGAATGTAGATGTAGATGTCTGCGTTTGTGCAGGAAGAATATTTTCACATTTATAGATACCTTTTACTGCTGTTCTTATAGGAGTAAGAATGGCAGAATAAATGGGAATCTTCCTTGTTTCATTTGTTATTAATATTCTGCAATCAGTACCCCAGTTTACATTACAGGAGCCTATGGGCACAGATCTCCTGGCACCCTAGACTTCACCCTCCATGAACTTACAAACCGCTGCCAAACTGCCCGCAAGAGTGCTGGCTGGCCTGGTCAGTGGTCACTTCTCCCTTACTTCCGTGTAACAGATCCTTAACACACGTAAAAACTGAGAGATCGGTAAAGAGTTTTTCAGGTGACATGGGTGATAACATTCGTGTGTCGACCCTCAATAAACTGCCCTAGTTTACGATACATACTCTACACCAGGGTTTTTCAACCTTTCCACTAATTGTACCACTTTTATTGCTTGAAAACTTTCAAGTACCACCAGTGTGCCTGCACAGTAGATTGGATGCGATCGGGCTTGGCTGTTTCTGCTGGAGCCTGAATGGAGCAGCTACTGTGAATGCGCACACCGATGAGGAGAACTTTGGGGCTCCCAGCGCTGGATCCCATCTACTGAAGAGGAAGGGGGAAACCTCTTTAGGATACAAAGGCCTCCCCTTCCCTGAGGCAAGTACCCCCCGGGGCACTTTTTTCTTACAAAGTACACTAAGAAAAAAAGGCATTTGGGTGGGGAAAAGTAGGAGGCATTGGTGGGGAAAAAACTACAATTAGATTGCTAGCCTACATATTGTCAGTATTGGCAATCTAGAGGTAGATTGCCAATATAGGTAGCCATACAAGTTCCACCCCCTCCCCCCCACTCGCTTAATTATAGGTAGCCTGGCCCCACCACCTGAGAGCTAGGCAGTGACTCACCACAAAGTTCGGATCCCCCGTTGCTCACTCCTTGCTGTGCTGCCCTGTGGAATAGTTCACACCTCAGGACATTAGTAAGCCAGTCGCAGTGAAGAGACAAGCGATGCACAGTGATGGCGTGTATACTTCAAATGAGCAGTGATGTCACTTTCTGTATCTGCGCCATCACTGCGCACCGTTGGCCTGGCTGTCTCCACCACACTAATCTGAGGTCTGAAGTATGCCGCAGAGAAGCACAGCAAGGAGCGAGGGAGGGGGACCCAAACTTTGTGGAGGCAGGACAGGACCAGGACAAGTGGCAGGTGGACAAAAAAGTGGCAGGCAAATCTGGTGTGTACCACCTAGCCAACAGCAAAGTACCACCGGTGACAAACGTACCACAGGTGCAAAGCCCTGGTCTAGAGACATTAGCCTGTCTAATTAGGCCTTATCAACAAGTAAACAGCAAGTGAAAATTAGGACTGTCAGGTGTGCACTCTATGCCATAATTGGGGCTAATATGTAAACACAGGAGGTTAACCCTTTTGTGTTTCTAAGACACCAGAAAGTAAACACTGCAGGGTTTTTGTAACATTTCTGTAAGTTGTAACAAAGAAATGTTTTTCTTTAAAGTTATGATGCTGTTGCTTATCTCCTTAGAGCAGAGAGGAAGCTCTCAGTTTAGGTTCGCTTCAAAAGCTGACAGAACCAACAGGTTTTGGACTAGTCCTTCTCCTCACGATGGAGTCTCAGGGTTTCCCTTTGTTTTCAAAAGCATTTGCTGAACGGCCATTGTTAAGTCTGACTGCCAAAATAGTGTGCGAGTAGGGATGCTGGCTGGTCCTATTTTGGCAGTTAGACTTAGCAACTGCCATTTGGGAAATTATTTTAAAAAACAAAGAAAACCCTTTGTATCCCCAATGAGGATCTCGACTAGTCCAAAACATGTTGGTTCTGAAAGATTTTAACTGCTTACTTTTTCACTATAGTGGTCCTTTAAAATGGTAATTTGTTAACAACCATAAAGGTCAGGATGTACTGCTGCATTGCTGAGCTTATTTCAGTAATATGTCTGACTCTCATGTGCAGCAGTGTGTTCTGATAATAAACTGCTGTATGCATTTCTGTGCCAACACAGTGCTGTCTCATTTCAATTAATACTGCCATGCAGAGCAAAACACGTGCCGTACATTTTTGTAAAGAGAAGTAAATGGTTGGCTCTCCAGAAAATTGGCACAGACAGATCTGTAATTCATTCTGTAATTAAGATAATCCAAATTTCCAAAGCAACAAAGTACCTCTTTATCAAGAAAAAAACAGTGCAAGTTCATCTGAAAAACAACTCTGCCACAATAAATCACCATAATGCACAATAAATAAATACATTTGAAGTAGCCCAAGAAAAAGAGGGTCACCATCGTAGAGGAACACAAGTACCAAATATTAAGGTAGAGAATGTGTGGACAAGTTTCAAAGGTGGCTACGAGTGCTGCTAGCCTGGAAAGAGAACCACTATGAAAGTTGAAGCCAATAAATGGGTCATTAGACTGAAAGCAAGATAAGAAGATAAAAAGCCAAAGTAGGCTTTTTCCTTCACTCCCTCTCTACAGTTATTCATATAATAATTCCTTTTTTGTATAGCGCTTTTCTCCTGTTGGACTCAAAGCACTTGCGAGGCAGCCACTAGAGCGCACTCAGTAGGCAGTAGCAGTGTTAGAGTGTCTTGCCCAAAGAACTCCTTACGGAATAGGTGCTACTTACTGAATAGCAAGAGCCAAGATTTAAACCCAGGCCTCCTACGTTAGAGGCAGAGCCCTTAACCATTGCACTATCCAGCCACCATATCTGACACCTGTCACTGTTAGAGATGGACAGTTTTAAATTGTGCAAATCGTGATGCAAATCTAGCCCCCAAAACACAAAATGAGGTGGCAAATCAACATTCAACACTGAGGATCTCAAGGCTTGTGTTTGTGAAATAAATAAAATGGGAAAGGAAGAAGGAAATAATTGGAAAAGGATAGTCGAAAAATGGAAGTTGAAAAATGACAGTTGGAAAATAATGACAGTCGAAAAACAGTTGAAATTTGGCTGTTGGAAAATGACAGTTGAGAAATGGCAGTTTAAAAATGGCAGTTGAAAAACTGTTAAAATTTGGCAGTTGTAAAAGGACAGTTAGAAAATGGCAGGTGGAGAATGACAGTTGAAAAATGACAGGTGGAAAAGGGCAGTTGGAAAATGACAGTTAAAATTTGACAGTTGGAAAATGGCAATAAAAAAACAGTTGAAAAATGGCAGTTACATTTGACAGTTGAAAAATGGCAGTTGAAAAATGGCAGTTGAAAAATGACAGTTGGAAAATGGTAGTTAAAAATGACAGTTAGAAAATGGCAGTTGGAAAAAAAGCAGTTGGAAAATGACAGTTGGAAAATGGCAGTTGGAAAATGGCAGTTGGAAAATGGCAGTTGGAAAATGGCAGTTGGAAATTGGCAGTTGGAAAATGGCAGTTGGAAAATGGCAGTTGGAAAATGGCAGTTTAAATTTGACAGTTGAAAAATGACAGTTAGAAAATGGCAGTTGAAAAAATGGAAGTTGGAAAATGGCAGTTAAAATTTGACAGTTAAAAAAATAGCAGTTGAAAAATGACAGTTGGAAAATGGCAGTTAAAATTTGACAGTTGAAAAATGGCAGTTGGAAAATGGCAGTTGGAAAATGGCAGTTGGAAAATGGCAGTTGGAAAATGACAGTTGAAAAATGGCAGTTGAAAAATGGCAGTTGAAAAATGACAGTTGGAAAATGGCAGTTAAAATTTGACAGTTGGGAAATGGCAGTTGGAAATGGCAGTTGGAAATGGCAGTTGGAAATGGCAGTTGGAAATGGCAGTTCAAATTTGACAGTTGAAAAATGGCAGTTGAAAAATGACAGTTGGAAAATGGCAGTTAAAATTTGACAGTTGAAAAATGGCAGTTGGAAAATGGCAGTTGGAAAATGGCAGTTAAAATGTGACAGTTGGAAAATGACAGTTGGAAAATGACAGTTGGAAAATGACAGTTAAAATTTGACAGTTGAAAAATGGCAGTTGAAAAATGACAGTTGGAAAATGGCAGTTGGAAAATGGCAGTTGGAAAATGGCAGTTGGAAAATGGCAGTTTAAATTTGACAGTTGGAAAAATGGAAGTTGGAAAATGGCAGTTGGAAAATGGCAGTTAAAATTTGACAGTTAAAAAAATGGCAGTTAAAAAATGAAAGTTGGAACATGGCAGTTAAAATTTGACAGTTGAAAAATGACAGTTGGAAAATGGCAGTTGGAAAATGGCAGTTGGAAAATGGCAGTTGTAAAATGGCAGTTGAAAAATGACAGTTGGAAAATGGCAGTTAAAATTTGACAGTTGAAAAATGGCAGTTGGAAAATGGCAGTTGAAAAATGGCAGTTGGAAATGGCAGTTGGAAATGGCAGTTGGAAATGGCAGTTAAAATTTGACAGTTGAAAAATGGCAGTTGGAAAATGGCAGTTAAAATTTGACAGTTGAAAAATGGCAGTTGGAAAATGGCAGTTGAAAAATGACAGTTGGAAAATGGCAGTTAAAATGTGACAGTTGAAAAATGACAGTTGAAAAATGACAGTTGAAAAATGACAGTTGAAAATGGCAGTTGAAAAATGGCAGTTGAAAAATGACAGTTGAAAAATGGCAGTTGGAAAATGGCAGTTGGAAAATGGCAGTTGGAAAATGGCAGTTGGAAAATGGCAGTTAAAATTTGGCAGTTGAAAATGGCAGTTGAAAAATGACAGTTGGAAAATGGCAGTTAAAATTTGACAGTTGAAAAATGGCAGTTGGAAAATGGCAGTTGAAAAATGACAGTTGAAAAATTACGTTCAACTTTTAACTGCCATTTTCCAACTGTCATTTTCCAACTGCCATTTTCCAACTGCCATTTTCTAAGTGCCATTTTTTAACTGTCAAATTTTAACTGCCATTTTCAAACTGTCATTTTCCAACTGCCATTTTTCAACTGCCCTTTTCTAACTGTCTTCTTTAAACTGTCATTTTCCAACTGTCAAATTTCAACTGTTTAACCACTTGCCGACCGCCCCCAGCCGATGGGCGGCGGCAAAGACTGGGCCTAAATGACCGCAATACGCCCATCGGCGAAGGCGGCGGGTCAGAGAAAGGGCGGAAGTACCACAAGGGTACTACAGCTGAACCGCCCGCTGCCCGGCCTCAACGCGTCCTACTCGGACTCCTCCTCCTCACTCACACCACAGTGCCAGCCAGCCACTGAAGGTACTATTGAACTTTACGCAAAATTTTTGTATGGGGAAGCGGGCAGAGGGGGGAGCGCTAGCGGAGGGGGTGGGGGGAATTTCCGACCCCCCCCCCCGTGACCGGGGCATGCTCCCCCCTTATGCCTGCGACCCCATAGGGTCCCCAAAAGCGGGATGTTCGGGGGAGTTCGGGGTTCGGGCCGAACATGCCGAACATCTGGCCCATGTTCGGCGAACGGACCCGAACCCGAACATCCAGGTGTTCGCCCAACACTACCCTCGTGCTGTAACCCGCCGGCCGTTCGGAAGGGTTACTAGCACCCGGATCGCCGCATGCACTTAGTATAATAGGCTTTGTAATGTATACAAAGCCTATTATACTGGCTGCCTCCTGCCCTGGTGGTCCCAGTGTCCGAGGGACCACCAGGGCAGGCTGCAGCCACCCTAGTCTGCACCAAGCACACTGATCCTGCCCCCCCCCCTTCCCTCTGATCGCCCATAGCACCCTTCAGACCCCCCCCCCCCCTGCCCACCCCCCAGACCCCTGTTTGCACCCAATCACCCCCCTAATCACCCATCAATCACTCCCTGTCACTATCTGTCAACACTATTTTTTTTTAACCCTAAACTGCCCCCTGCTCCCTCCTGATCACCCCCCACCCTTCAGATTCTCCCCAGACCCCCCCCCCCCGTGTACTGTATGCATCTATCCCCCCTGATCACCTGCCAATCACCTGCCAATCACCTGTCAATCACCCATCAATCACCCATCAATCACCCCCTATCACCACCTGTCACTGTTACCCATCAGATCAGACCCTAATCTGCCCCTTGCGGGCACCCAAGCACCCGCCTACACGCTCAGATTGCCCTCAGACCCCCCCTTATCAATTCGCCAGTGCAAAATTTACATCTGTTCTTCCCTGTAATAACCCACTGATCACCTGTCAATCACCCATCAATCACCCCCTGTCACCGCCACCCATCAATCACCCCCTGTCACTGCCACCCATCAATCAGCCCCTAACCTGCCCCTTGCGGGCAATCTGATCACCCACCCACACCAATAGATCGCCCGCATATCCGACGTCAGATCACCTCCCAAGTGCAGTGTTTACATCTGTTCTCTACCCTAAACACCCACTAATTACCCATCAATCACCCCCTATTACCACCTGTCACTGTTACCCATCAGATCAGACCCTAATCTGCCCCTTGCGGGCACCCAATCACCCGCCCACACGCTCAGATTGCCCTCAGACCCCACTTTATCAATTCGCCAGTGCAATATTTACATCTGTTCTTACCTGTAATAACCCACTGATCACCTGTCAATCACCTATCAATCACCCATCAATCACCCCCTGTCACTGCCACCCATCAATCACCCCCTGTCACTGCCACCCATCAATCAGCCCCTAACCTGCCCCTTGCGAGCAATCTGATCACCCACCCACACCATTGCCCCACACCTACCCTCAGATCACCTCCAAAGTGCATTGTTTACATCTGTTCTGCCATCTAATCCCCCACTGATCACCCATCAATCAGCCCCTGTCACTGATAACCATCAGATTAGACCCCTATCTGCCCCTAGGGCACCCAATCACCCGCCCACACCCTCAGAACGCCCTCAGACCCCAGCCCTGATCACCTCGCCAGTGCATTGCTTGCATCTATTTCCCCCCCCTAATCACACATTGAGACACCCATCAATCACCTCCTGTCACCACCTGTCACCCCCTAGCACAACTACCCATCAGATAAGGCCCTAATTTTCCCCGTGTGGGCTCTTGATCACTCGGCCAAACCCTCAGACCCCCTTTCGATCACCTCCCCAGTGCATTGATTGCATCTATTTTCCCCTCTAACCACCCCCTGAGACACCCATCAATCACCTCCTGTCACCCCCCTAGCACTCCTATCCATCAGCTCAGGCCCAATACAACCTGTTATCTAAGAGGCCACCCTGCTTATGACCGGTTCCACAAAATTTGCCCCCTCATAGACCACCTGTCATCAAAATTTGCAGATGCTTATACCCCTGAACAGTCATTTTGAGAAATTTGGTTTCCCGACTACTCACGGTTTTGGGCCCGTAAAATGCCAGGGCAGTAAAGGAACCCCACAAGTGACCCCATTTTAGAAAGAAGATACCCCAAGGTATTATGTTAGGTGTATGATGAATTCATAGAAGATTTTATTTTTTGTCACAAGTTAGTGGAAATTGATTTGTATTGTTTTTTTTTTCACAAAGTGTCATTTTCCGCTAACTTGTAACAAAAAAAAAATCTTCTATGAACTCTTCATACACCTAACAGAATACCTTGGGGTGTCTTCTTTCTAAAATGGGGTCATTTGTGGGGTTCCTATACTGCCCTGGCATTTTAGGGCCCAAAACCGTGAGTAGTCTTGAAACCAAATGTCGCAAAATGACCTGTGAAATCCTAAAGGTACTCAATGGACTTTGTGCCCCTTAGCGCAGTTAGGGTGCAAAAAAGTGCCACACGTGGTATTGCCGTACTCAGGAGAAGTAGTATAATGTGTTTTGGGGTGTATTTTTACACATACCCATGCTGAGTGGGAGAAATATCTCTGTAAATAGACAATTGTGTGTAAAAAAAATAAAAAATTGTCATTTACGGAGATATTTCTCCCACCCAGCATGGGTATGTGTAAAAATACACCCCAAAACACATTATACTACTTCTCCTGAGTACGGCAATACCACATGTGTGGCACTTTTTTGCAGCCTAACTGCGCTAAGGGTCCCAAAGTCCAATGAGCATCTTTAGGCTTTACAGGGGTGCTTACAAGTAGGCACCCCCCAAAATGCCAGGACAGTGAACACACCCCACAAATGACCCCATTTTGGAAAGTAGACACTTCAAGGTATTCAGAGAGGAGCATAGTGAGTCCATGGCAGATTTCATTTTCTTTTTTTGTCGCAAGTTAGAAGAAATGGAAACTTTTTTTTTTTTGTCACAAAGTGTCATTTTCCGCTAACTTGTGACAAAAAATAAAATCTTCTATGAACTCACCATGCCTCTCACTGAATACTTTGTGATGTCTTCCAAAATGGGGTCATTTGGGGGGTATTTATACTATCCTGGAATTTTAGCACCTCATGAAACATGACAGGTGGTTAGAAAAGGCAGAGATGCTTTAAAATGGGAAAATTCACTTTTGGCACCATAGTTTGTAAACGCTATAACTTTTACCCAATCCATTAAATATACACTGAATGGTTTTTTTTTTTATCAAAGACATGTAGCAGAATAACTTTCACACTCAAATGTATAGGACATTTTACTTTATTTGAAAAATGTCAGCACAGAAAGTTAAAAAAGTCATTTTTTGTCAAAATTCATGTCTTTTTTGATGAATATAATAAAAAGTAAAACTCACAGCAGCAATCAAATAGCACCAAAAGAAAGCTGTATTAGTGACAAGAAAAGGTAAAATTCATTTAGGTGGTAGGTTGTATGACCGAGCAATAAACCGTGAAAGCTGCAGTGGTCTGAATGGAAAAAAAAAAGCTCTGGTCCTTAAAGAGAACCCGAGGTGGCATTGTGTTACGTTAGTGGGGCACAGAGGCTGGTTGGTCACACTAACACCAGCCTCTGTTGCCCCATCGTGCATCTCAAAGACCCCCCTGCTCGCCGCTATACCCCCGCAGTGCTGGCGACACGCAGCGTGTCGCCAGCACAATGTTTACTCTAGCGCTGTCTGTCAGCGCCGCTCCGCCGCCTCCTCCGCATCGCCGCTACCCGCCCTCGTCCCTTCCCTCCCGCTGATTGGAGGGAAGGGACGAGGGCGGGTAGCGGCGATGCGGAGGAGGCGGGGGAGCGGCGCTGACAGACAGCGCTAGAGTAAACATTGTGCTGGCGACGTGCTTCGTGTCGCCAGCACTGCGGGGGTATAGCGGCGAGCAGGGGGGTCTTTGAGACACACGATGGGGCAACAGAGGCTGGTGTTAGTGTGCCCAACCAGCCTCTGTGCCCCACTAACGTAATACAATGCCACCTCGGGTTCTCTTTAAGGGGCGAAAAGACTGTGGTCCTCAAGTGGTTAAAGGACCACTACAGTGAAAAAAGTGAGCAGTTGAAGGAGAAATTAAGTTAGAAGCATATTGAGGCTGCCATATTTATTTCCTTTTAAGCAATGCCAGTTACCTGGCTATCATGCTGATCCTCTGCCTCTAATACTTTTAGCCACAGCTCCTGAACAAGCACATGCACAGGGGCGTAACAATAGACCCTGCAAGGTATGCAGCTGCAGGGGGGCCCAGAAGCCACAGGGGGCCCCATCCTGGCAGACTGAAAACTAAGGGCAAGGAGAGAAAAAAAAAACTTTCTGCTCTCTGCTCAGTTGTTCTAATGACTGCATCTGCTCAGCCACTGATAAGGAATTATACAAAGTTTTGCAGACCAAGATTTATAGACAGTCCCTATTCAGTGTACAGCAGGGTCTTGTGTACAGCCTGTTCTACCTCCAACCTTTCCACCCCTCCCCAAGTGCTGTGTACTGTAGTAATGCTGGAGGAGTCTGGACACGGAGAAAAGGCGGGAGGGGGCCCCATCCAAAGTTTTGCAGGGGGGCCCCATGAGTTCTAGTTACGTCCCTGCGTGACATGCAGATCAGGTGTTTCTGACATTATTGTCAGATCTGACAAGGTTAGCTGCATGCTTGTTTCTGGTGTGATTCAGACACTTCTGCAGAGACATAGATCAGCAGGGCTGCCAGTCAACTCATACCTCTTGAGGACTGCAGGGCTAAACCCCACTAGTGACCAGGCCATTTTTAGTAAAATTGGCCACTGCAGCTTTAAGGCCAAGCTCCAGGGCCGCACAACACAGCACACAAGTGATCCCCCCCCCCCTTTTCTCCCCACCAACAGAGCTCTCTGTTGGTGGGGTCTGATCACTCCCCCATGTTTATTTTTTTTATAATAAATATTATTGTTTGTGTTTAAAAAAAAACAAAAAAAAACAAACTGTTTCTTTAAACCCCTTTCCTCCTTCCCCACAGCCAGCCAATTATGGCGATCGGCTGTCATAGGCTTCTGCCTATGAGAGCCAATCGCTCTCTCGTCCCCCAAGGGGACAGCCGTGTCACACGGCTGTCCCCAGTGCAGCGCTGCTGCTGATCACAGCGCTGCACCGTGTAAATAGACGGTGATCATGCCGTCTAACAGTCTCCCGAGCGACAATAGCCATTCGGAGACTGAAGGCGGGGCAGAGCTTCGCCCCCCAAGCAGGAGATGCGCGCGCAGCGTGCGTGCGATCTCCTGCATTAGCTGGACCCAGGACTTTACGCCAATCGGCGTTAGGCGGTCCTGGGGCTGCCGCCGCGGCCACGCCCATCGGCGTGACGCGGTCGGAAAGAGTTGAAAAGGAAATTAATATAGCAGCCACCGTAATCTTCTCAGTTAAAAGGAGTTCTTTTGCATCCTAAGAATCAAACAAGCTGACACTTACCTGGGGCTTCTATCGGCCCCCTGCAGCACTAATGTCCCACGCCGTCCTCTTCCGATGCCCCGTTCCCCGCCGCCGGTCCCACTGTAATCACACGAGTTATTACACTGCGGCTGTGCAGTAAGCTCCCAATGACGCAAGCTAACATTATTAGTCTGTTTAGACGATTATTAAACTGGGACCGCCGGCGGGAAACGGAGCATCGTAGGAGGATGGCACAGGACATTACAGCTGCAGGGGACCGATAGAAGCCCCAGATAAGTGTCAGCTTGTTTGATTGATTTTTAGAATCCCACAGAACCTCTTTAAAGAAGACCTAAACTCAAGCACTGCAGTCAAGGAAAACAAATACTACTGCGCGTGCGCACACACCGACAAGGAGAACTTTGGGGCTCCCAGAGCTGGATCCCTTCTACAGTGGAGGAAGGGGGATACCTCTTTAGGATACAAAGGCCACCCCTTCCCTGAGGTAAGTACCCCCGGGGCACTTTTTTCTTACAGGTACACTTTAAGAAAAGAAGAGGGCATATGGGAGGGGAAAAGTAGGAGGCATTGGTGGGGAAAACGACTACAATTAGATTGCAAGCCTACATATTGTCAGTATTGGCAATTAGTGTTGGGCGAACAGTGTTCGCCACTGTTCGGGTTCTGCAGAACATCACCCTGTTCGGGTGATGTTCGAGTTCGGCCGAACACCTGGTGGTGTTCGGCCAAACTGTTCGGGTTCGCCCGAACTGCTTAATGCCCGGCCGAACAGGGCCCCTGTTCGGCCGAATACGGCCCCCCTATGGGGTCGCAGGCATAAGGGGGGAGCATGCCCCGATCGCGGGGGGGGGGGGGTCGGAAATTCCCCCCACCCCCTCCGCTAGCGCTCCCCCCTCTGCCCGCTTCCCCATACAAAAGTTTAAGGAAAGTACCTGTAATAGTGGATGGCCTGGCAGTGGCACTGTGGAGTGAGGAGGAGGAGTCCGGAGAGTGACGCGTTGAGGGAGGCCGGGCAGCGGGCGGTTCAGCGGTAGTACCCTTGTGGTACTTCCGCCCTTTCTCTGACCTCACGCCCGCTGCCCGGCTTCCTTTAACGCGTCACTCTCCGGACTCCTCCTCCTCACTCCACAGTGCCACTGCCAGGCCATCCACTATTACAGGTACTTTGCTTAAACTTTTGTATGGGGAAGCGGGCAGAGGGGGGAGCGCTAGCGGTGGGGGTGGGGGGAATTTCCGACCCCCCCCCCCGCGATCGGGGCATACTCCCCCCTTATGCCTGCGACCCCATAGGGCCCCCAAAAGCGGGATGTTCGGGAAGTTCGGGGTTCGGCCCGAACATGCCGAACATCTCGGCCATGTTCGGCGAACTTTCCCGAACCCGAACATTCAGGTGTTCGCCCATCACTATTGGCAATCTGTAGGTAGATTGCCAATATAGGTAGCCTTGCAAGTTCCTCTCTTTCCCCTCCCCCGCATGCATATGAACTGCCCGCCGGGAGACTTGGGCGCAGGATACAGCTGGTATACGGCTATTGCTGGAAGCCAAATTGCAGTGTTTTTAAAAGCAACTTCAGCACTGTCTTCTGATGGCGCCAAAGTTACTGACTGTTTTCTGCAAAACATGCACTGTTGGGGGTACTTGAGGACCGAGTTGAGAAACACTGCTCTACACTATTCGAACATAGACATATGCTCTAAACTCGCAGCTGAACTTTGGTCCACTACCTTACATGTCCCTACCTCTTCCTCTAGATTGTAAGCCTTTGGGCAGGGTCCTCCTCCTTATGTCTCCTACCTGTTCACGCACCTCCATTACCGTACACCCATCCTCTGGATCTGAGTTAACTCGACTTGCCTAATCTCCATGCTCCCATCCAGTGACTGACTAAGCATGACCTTGTACTCATACTGTGCTGCACAATCTGGTTTTTCTTGTATACATATATTGTCTTATTGCTGTATGTCACCCCTAAATATTGTCTGTAACCTTAACTAATGTCCAGCACTGCATAACATGTTTGCGCTTTATAAATACAATAAATAATAAATAGTAAGGATTAGATTGTGAGAACCTCTGAGGACAGGAAAGTGACAAGACAATTTACTTTGTACAGCGCTGTGGAAGATGTTGGCGCTATATAAATACTAAATTATGAAGCCTCTGGATCATCCAAAGGCTTCCTTCTACCTAGGTAAGCCCCTATTTGGGGCACCTTTTCACAAAAGGAATCTGTTAAAGGATTTCTGCCTTTTATTTTTGGCTTTCAGAGCTGTACAAAATGTCTCCTCCTCGCTGCACTTAACATTTTTTCCCATTAGTTTTAAATAAAGCATATTCATCGAGATGAAGTGGAGCTCAGATGCCATATTGCAGTCATTTATTGCTGTAGCAGCCCTCCATTGTCCTGAGGTACTGAGTGCAAAACAGCGCAAAAGGGTGAAGGGAAATTTGGTTGCCCTATACGCTGCCATAGGCCGTAGGCTTTAACCACTTAAGTACCAGCGGTCTCTGCCCCCTTAAGGACCAGAGACCGCTGGTATAGAAACGGCGGAATCCCGATGGAATACCGACGAATTGCAGCACATACCAGTCACAACGGCCACCCACTCTGACGTCTCTATGATGGTAGAGTTCTTGTGAGCCAGTCAGGAGCAGCTTTCATTGGCTCCTGACCCTGTCTTTCAATGTAAGCCAATGGGAGTTGCTTACATTGAAGGACAGGGCCAGGAGCAAATGAAATCGGCTCCTGACCCGCTCACAGGGCTCTGCCATCATAGAGACAGGCAGAGCCAGAGAGCTGCGGTGACAGATGGTGGGGATTAAGCGGCTAGATTGGCGGGAGCGACGGAAATGGCGGAAGCTCGCAGCAGTGGCTAATTGAAATCTACACCCTGCCAGCCAGGTGACCACCAAAACAGGGCGTAGATTTAAATTAGCTTGGTCCTTAAGTAATTAAAAACAACGTAATTTGGCCGCCAGCAATAGCTGGCAGCTGAATTACATCTTTACCCTGAGTCCAGAAAATGTTTGGCCTCACCTTGCTCCCAAATTTCCTGGCGCCATTTTTTGCATGTATGCATTGAATATGCATTTCACAAAGTTGGTAATTGTTTTTCATGGCTGAAGCAAAAAAAAAATATTTATTATTAATTATTATTATTAAAAGGCTGTATCGTTATTTGCTATCCTGTTTAATATATATATATATATATATATATATATATATATATATATATATATATATATATATATATATATATATATATATAACCTTCCTTCCTTGGTACCTTGATTTTTAAATTGCTCACCTAGACTTAGTTTAGAGAAAACTTCTAGGAAGAAATTTATCATAGAAGCGCTGTTAGAGTTGTGATGGCCAATAGTGCTTGAATTGTGTTCTTGTAAGTGGTATTGACATTAGCTATTCATCAAGCGTGTAAGAAGTCTAGTCCATTAAAAAAAAATATTGATCAGGATATTTGACCCTGTCTTTTGATGGATGGCAGCAGGGTGGCCAGAGTCGATGAAGAAAGCGCAATCTGAAAGGGTTAAAATGCATTTTATCTTGTCTCAAACAACTCAGCTAGCTATAGTGGTAAAATAGGAATTATTTTGTATATCTTTGACAGCCCCGGATTTACCTCACAGGAGCCTAGGCACAGATGTCCTGGCACCATAGACTTCACCCTCCATGAACCTAAAAAACCCCCACCAAATGGCACCACAAGTGTGCTGGCTGGCCCAGCTGTCCCCTCTACCCAACCTCCACTGCCTGATGTAATCACTGCCTGATTATTACCTTTAATACTACAGGTGCCCTTTAGTATTAGGTAGCCAGAAGTACTTTCAATATTAAGTAGCTAAAGGTGCCCCCAAGTATTAGGTAGCTAGAGGAACCGCAGTATTAAGTAGCTAGAATTGCCCCTGTCTGAAGGGAGATCTCTGCCAAAAGCTGGGTGCGTAACCTCTCATTTACACCCTTATCAGGACTCTGCATAGAGAATGAGGGATGGAGGCACTTGGGGAGTAAGCAGCATTTCCATCTTCAGGCACCTGTAGGCACGTGCCTACAGTGCCTTATGGGAAATCCGGCCCTGATCTTTGATATATTCCACATGGTTTTGCAAAGAGCAGTATTTGGTTAAATGCTATGGAGATGCTTCAGAGTCTGGATGAAGTAATAATTACAGACATTCTTAATTTTAACATCATTTTAAATATGCATTTAAAGTACACCTGAAAGTGAAAAAAAGGTCCCAATTTGTTTGATTTTCACGGGAGAGGGAAGCCTCTGGATCCTCCAGAATGTTCCCCTGTCGCCAGTGGTGTAGCTAAGAAGCTGTGGGCCCCAGTGCAAGTTTTACAGTGGGACCCCCCAAGCATGCTATACATAACAATTGATACGGCGTACTAAAACCAATCAAGGACAACCACAGAGACAAAGGTGCAAGAAGGGGATGGAAAGCAGTGTGTTAAGGATTACTACTATTCTAAGCAACAATAGAAGTTATTATTACAAGCACAGTATCAAATGAAAAGCTAATATTCTGTTTGAGGGGTGGGTCCCTCGGGGCCCCTCTAGCCCAAGGACCGCAATGTGGTCACTAACTCTGCACCCCCTATTGCTACGCCACTGCCTGTCCCCCTCTTCCTCACCGTCCCAGGGCTAAGACCAATACAAACCCGTTGCCTGCACTGCGCAGGCACAGACATCTTGCGTCTGCGCACCAGCACAGAGCTGAACATGCTCGGCTTTTTCCACCAAGCATGCTGCATGAGCTGCGGTTCAGTGTTATTGCACAGGCACAAGCCTTCTGCAACTGCGCAGTGCTGGAGAGCTCTGTGGAACTTCGAGGGTCCCATCGCTGTAAGGTCTCTTGCACACTACATGCAATTCTGATTTTTTTTTATAAGATCTGATTTTTGATTCCTATTAAAAAAAGTACTGCATGCTGCTACGTTTTTTTTAATCGGAATAAAAAAATTGGATCGTATAAAAAAATTGGAATCGCATGTAGTGAGCAAGAGGCCTGACACACGGATGGAGCGGGATGGTGGCAGGCGCCAGAAGCCACTGTAGAATCCAGAGGCTTTCCTCTCCCAAGGAAAGTACAGGTCGAGAAATTTCTGGAAAGCCCAAAAATGCCTGGGCCTTGGGGAGCTGCGGCCCAAGGGGGCACCTGGACATTAAATAGGGGTTGCTACATATGAAAGAGGAGGCTGAAAACAGGGAGCAACACATGAAAAAGGGAAAATGATGCTCAAGAGAGCTGTACGTGAAAGAGAGGGGCTGCATACATGGATAATACACATGGAAGAGGGGGCTGCACATGGAATGGGAGGGGTGCTGCTAATTTACAATTGCGTATAGTAATGCAAAATTTCGGGGAAAGCATAATTCATTTTGTATGTAATTTTTAGAATTCGTAATTTCGCATGAATTTATGCGTAATTTTGTGTCGACTTTGGAGGTTAATGGCAAAGCCCCCATACATGTTATTACTACCAAAATTGCTACATGTTACAGAGAAAAATGGGTACAAGTAAAAGAAAATAATTTTCCAAAAAGACCTTGTAGTTTTTGAGAAAAGCGATTTGCAAAAATTCAAAGAAAAACTGACTTAATCTGTCATTTTTTCTGAGTTAAAAAAAACATTTTTCTTTGCATTTTTTAAAATTCTCAAAAACTTCAAGGTCTTTTTGAATTTTTTTTTTACTTGTACCCACTATTCTCACAGATTACGATCATCACTGCGCTGCTGCACACGGACAGGGAACCACAACATATTAGTCCTAGGGGCACACAAAGTATAAACCCAGCCTTGGGTAAGTATTTACATTTTTGACCTAAGGAATGGATCCCAGAGATTTACTTTAAACTTCAGTAGCAGTTTGTTTTTGCAATTTAAAAATTAAGAGCACTCACTGCAGCAGATCACAAGTCCCCAGGAACCCAACTGCCAATGAGTCATGTAGTAACTGGTAGCTGTTCACGTTACAGGGGTGCAGCTTCAACTGTGACTCCAGCTGTATCAATTTCTCCCTAGAAACTAATAACACTTTTCATTCATATATTTTTTTTTATTACATATATGTACCTATTTTTGTTTTTCACAACAGAGTACTAAGTGCTTTCTGGCTATATTTATGCTATGACTCATGCTAAATTATGGAAACCATGTGAATAATAATTACAAATATATAAATATACTAAATTACTATGGAGAATTAAATCTAGTACGTTTGTATCTTTTGATCAACACATTTAAATAGTGGCATGCGTTATTATAATCAGCTGAAGAGGATACTGTACAAACAACAAATATATGTAATCAGAAGATGGTTAACCAGTTAATGCAAAATGGAAGTTTTAAAAAGTCCTGTTATTGCACTTTTAAAACGGATATTTTAAAATGATAATTTGGCATGGAGGTAGGATCAGAATGCCGCAGGGAGGGAGGATCAGAATGCGGGATTATGGTACGCCCCTGTGGGAGACCCAATAGGTTGGTAGTCAAGCTCCACTCCATATTCAAGTAGATAGGCTACTCCCTTTTGTTCATCAAGCAAGTAAGGGTGTGAAGAAGATGTAGAATATCTGGATCTCACTGCTGCTGCATGTGTTGATGATAGTATGCAATCAATAGATTATTGGGTATTTGAGGTACTGTAAGACATTTCTTAGCATATATGAGAACAGCAGAGCAACAGTAATCTTCCAGAAGGGTTCATTGCTGGGTTCATTCTAACAGGAAGTGTCCTGAGGGGATGTGGGTGATCACAAAAAAATTATATGCAGGAAGGAGGAGAGTGTCGGAACTGCTGTTATTTACTTTATTCACAATTCCTTGTCATATTACAATGCTAAAAGCGTGTATACATAAAAACGTTTCTTCACATACCAGAGATTTCGGCAAGGCTTGGTGTACAGAGGCGCCAGAGAAGAATAAAAACGTTTAAAAACTGTCCAAAAGAGGGGGATGTTCAGGTGGACTTACCTCCCTCAAAAATATAAAACTCAATTGAGTCACAATATATCAATACAAAATGTTTTATTGAACTCCACTAAGTGGAGTTCGAAAAAAAATAAAAAATAAATAAAAAATAAAAAATGTTGTATTGATATATTGTGACTCAATTGAGTTTTATATTTTTGAGGGAGGTAAGTCCACCTGAACATCCCCCTCTTTTAGACGGTTTTTAAACGTTTTTATTCTTCTCTGGCGCCTCTGTACACCAAGCCTTGCTGAAATCTTGATTCCACCCTCAGTGGAGGGGTGCTACCCCGTTTTGTATCTACAGAGAGCGACATCTTAAAAACCTGAGTGGGGTCAGGTTCTAATACTCCCCACCTGCACTTGAAGTGGTTGCCTATGGGTAACCCATGTTTGTGAGTATATCTAAATATTTTGCTTTTAACCACAACCAACTTAACAATACTACACCATATTGGGCTCTTGATTTCTCTTTGTTCTTCCAAGCACATACCAGAGAGGACTGTGGGTGGATGCGGTGGGTGCACGGGATGACCAGCCTTACGGCCGTTTCGCTCTCCTACACTTCTATATAGGTGGCCAGATATAGGTTCCCCCAGTATAAGTAGCCAGCTATAGGTGGTGCCTCAGTATAGGTAACCTGGTGTAGATGCCCCCAGTATAGGTAGCCTCGTATAGCTGGTGCCCCAGTATAGGCCACGGCCAGCAAGATACAGGTGCCCCTAGTATAGGTATTCAACTATAGGTGTAGGGACGTAACTGCAAAACTTTGGATGGGGCCCCCTCCCGCCTTTTCTCCATGTCCAGACTCCTCCAGCATTACTACAGTACACAGCACTTGGGGAGGGGTGGAAAGGTTGGAGGTAGAACAGGCTGTACACAAGACCCTGCTGCACACTGAATAGGGACTGTCTATAAATCTTGGTCTGCAAAACTTTGTATGATTCCTTATCAGTGGCTGAGCAGATGCAGTCATTGGAACAACTGAGCAAAGAGCAGAAAGTTTTTTTTCTCTCCTTGCCCCTAGTTTTCAGTCTGCCAGGATGGGGCCCCCTGTGGCTTCTGGGCCCCCATGCAGCTGCATACCTTGCAGGGTCTATTGTTACGCCCCTGTATAGGTGGTAGCCTGGTATAGTTGTCCCCAGTATAGGTAGCTTGGTATGGGTGGTGCACCAGTATAGGTTAGCCAGGTACAGGTGCCCCCAGTATAGGTAACAAGCTATAGGCGCCCTAGTATAAGTAGCCAAGTATAGGTGGTGCCCCAGTATAGATAGCCAAGTATAGGTGGTGCCCCATTATAGGTAGCCAGGTATAGGTGGTGCCCCAGTATAGGTAGCCTGTAGGCAGATATAGGTGGTGCCCCAGTATAGAAAGTCTGCTGTAGTGGGCTCACTCATCAGCTCCTCACATTCAAGCGCTCATGTCACTCTGGTATGCGGTGTGCTGGTTAGTGAGCCACAGGCCCGCAACCAGCACATGCGGCCCTTCCAGCGCTTTTAGGGGAGCCAGGGCCCCCAGAAGCCCTGGGCCCCTCACTGCAGTGTCAAGTCCCCCCTTGATGGCTGCCCTGAGTGTAGGAGTTCCAGTGTGCAAGCTGGAGCTGGCACCACCGCCCCCCCCCCCCCCTGCCCATGATACCCCCCCCCCCGCCCATGATAAGTGTGTGTAATTATGAAATTATGCTTTGCACATGTGCCAGCATAATTTCATAATTACACACCCTTATGGTTATGGAGGGGATGGAGGGACTTAGTCCGACACGTTGATCTGAAGAAGCTTATACTGTGCCAAATTTTATCAGGCAACAGCATCACCAAGCAGCAACCATTTTCCTTATGTCGGACTATGTCCGACATTGGGCCTATGCTGTAAAAGCTCAATGTCGGACATAGGATTGTAAAGGGTTACAACTGATTTAAAGGAAAAAAAAAACATTTGCTGTGTATGCTGTGTGTGCTAAGTACATTTTTCCCCCCAATAAGTTTGTATTTGATAAATATAACAAGGGAGATGTGTAACAAATTTGATTTTCAAAGATTTATCTTCTTGACATATAGAAAGAAAAACATCATGAGATGGAAATCCGCGTATCAGCAAAAGTTATCAAAACATGGATATCTCATTACCATCTAGGTCTGGGAATCGAGTACGTTTAAAACTACTACAAAAAAGCAGCCACAGCTACAGGGCAAACAGGCAGCTGCCCCAGGCCCTAGTATTGTCAGACTGCATCTTTACATTTTAAATATATATATATATATATATATATATATATATATATATATATTCTCTGATATCCTAAACGAAAAAGATAAAATTAAGGACCAACCTTTGTTAAGACCGTGGTTAACCTATAGGGAGAGGGGATAGGTAATAGGGGCATGTTGAAATACAGTCTTTAAAAACAACCAGTTCTACATACACTGCTGTTAAGTTCATGTACAGAACTTAGACCAATGCCTGCAGAATACTAACCAATGCCTGCCGGCCATTTTGCTCCATAGGAGCTTCTTCTGAGGCAAATATTTCACAGCATGGCGTGTCCAGCTGAGAATCCTATTCCCAGGGAAATTGGGCATAAACTTTTGTTCAAAACTCTGCCCATTGTGATGTTGCGGCCGGGTTTTCATGGAAAATGTGACCCTCCACAACTCTGCTCAGAGAGATGCTGGACTCCCTGCATATGCGTGCTGTGCATGTATTCATGTGCATGTATTCATCACAGCAACTATTAACCCCTGTAGTGGTAGCCCAAAGTTTACTATTTTCATTTGATGAGTGAACATGTATAAACAGACAGATTGTTTTTTAAAAAAAAATAGTACAGTAGGAATCTTGCCTTGATAGGCAGAATAGAAAAGACAGTAAGAATATGAGATTATTGAAGTGTCAACAAGTGCAATTTTAAATAATTCCATATTACAATGGATATGTGCAGATGGAGAGGGGGAGGATCCAGATAATTAGCCAAGGCAAATGCCATTATTACCCATAGGACAGTGGCACTGTTGCTCAGATGCTTGCTTAAAAAGCTGTTACTTCTATATAAAAAGAACAGACAAGCAACTTGGTCATAAATAAGTCACAGCAACATCAATATAGGTATGGGAATGCAAATGAGGCCTACTCTCAGATAGAAAGAGGAAACAAAGAAAGGGGGGTACCTCTAAGGGTTACCAAGGAAAGTGCTGTTTTACCCTTCTAATGCAAAAAGGAGGTGGAGGGGGAAGGGAAGGGATAGAGAGATGGCCCTCAAATGGATCAAAAAGTGAGGAGGTCGAGAAGCCATGGAGATGTCCAACAGCCACAATTTACATTACCGCATGTTTGTACTCTATGGTTCTGAAGAAACATGCCAAATCATTGTACTTGTTGAAGCCCAGTAGCCCCATCGTCTCACTCCTTATGACGAGCAGGGACTCCTCCCTCAATAGCATCCTCTGTCTGATCCCTCCTTTTCTGGGTACCACCATATGCCGCTAGCTACAAAAGGAAATAAGGGATGGGTCAGCATTGTAAATCTCTCTCATATGCTCAATCAACCTAGTCAATCCCTTAGTCAGGTGGTGGATAGTTGGATGAGCTAGATAGTGTACTGGTAAGATAGATGCAGGAATTGAGCCTTTCGAATCCTGGCTCCAGCCAGTACATAAAATATTAAGAAGTATTTGGGCAAGGCTCCCTAATGATTCTGGTTGCCTGTGGTTTGTGCCTTAAGTGGCTGGAGCCCTGAAGTGCCTTGAGTTTGCCAGGAGAACAGCATGATAGTAAATTGGTATACAGTGCAACCAACCAATGTAGCTTTTAGGACATAGGACACAAGCTTAAACCTGTCAGCTAAAAGCAGCTGGCAGGAGGCCGCCCACGGATGGAGGTTAACAAACACAATGGGGGGAAAGGCACCCAAAAAGTTAAAAATACATTAAAATCAATCAATGAAATAAGAGGTGGCTTACCTCAAGGATGACACGCATATAAGGTAAAGTGAAAAACTATTTGCACTATGGTAACACGTTTCGTGAGTACACACAACTGACTTCATTGGCCAAGTATCAGTGCCATTACCCAAAATAACTGGTCATTGAGGGCCTCAGTGCAAACATTTCTTCTTTCTGATTGGCCAGCCCAGCCCATCTTACCTTTCATAAAAGGTCTTGCTAGGTTAAAAAAGTTTGCCACTGGAAAACATGACCAAAAGTTTGCATTCACAATGCAAACAGGTGGTGGTGAAAGTGTGTTGACAAATTCATTCATGCATGTGAACTACCAACATTAGTGTCAGAGGCGTATCTAGGATTAACAGCAGCTATGGCAAACATTGAAATCCGCCCCTGCAAAATTTGAATGTGTAGATGTACAGTATCATGTTGAATTGGTTGTGTCCAAGTTGAAGTTAAGCATGGCCTATAGGAATGGAGTATCACATTAGGTCAGCCTATACATATCCCCAAATCACAGGCAGCTTGTCCCCAAAAAATGTGTAACCGGGTAACAGAATGTCCCCCATATAAAAACTAGAATCTGTATTGTGAAAACTAAGGATGCTATGGAGCAGCAACCCAAGTAAAAGGCACCCATGGCACATGCCATACCTGTACCCCTGTAGAAACACCTCTGATTAGTGTTGCCTGAAACAACTGTTTGTGAAGGCTTCAGGAGATGGTTTAGATCAGATTGCTATACAGATATTCTGCTTGGCTAGCTGCTCTTTTCTGTGGAGAGTAGAGGAGGGTAGACGAGGCAGACATCTCTCAAATCCACTGCAGTAACTACAAAAGAACTACCGTGAGGGTCAGGAAGTAGGATACAATGTGGCGGACGGTTTGCATAAAGGCAGGCCAGCGTCGTCACCTGTACTCAATCAGATCACCTAAGATGATCAAGTGCAATTGTTATAAGGATTGAAAATTCAGTGTGCGCATGTTATTTTGGATTACTACTAATGTGCCATTGCAGTTATACCTGACTGGCTGACACTGTCTTTAATACCTCTCCCATCCTCTATGACTTCTGCAGACAGGGCGGTATAGTAATTTAAAGATATATTTTAGTATTTTTTTTTAAAGATTCTTTATTTAACAGTTTCTATATAATTTTCACAGAAGTAACAAACATGAGTATCAATGTGAGGCAAAAAAGTCCAGTACATAACGTCCAACCATGAGCAACAGGAAAATGTGCAGATAAACAGTACATTGTGTAGAATAGTATTGGTCCAGAAGACATCAACCGTCCAATTGATGACATGTTTTGTATGTGGTGGCAAGCCAGCGCCACAAATGCAAAAGTAAGGACCGGGGGTGTCTCAAAGTCCAGAGAGCTTATACCTAAAAATGGGGGAAAATACATATACAAGTGGGACGAGATGAGGTGGGAGACCACTTAAGAGGGTAGAGAGGACACTATGAGGAGTATAGTAATAAACATCCATCCATGTTGGCCAAAGAGCTGCCTAAGAATACCCTGGGGCCCAAGGGGATCATTCCACCAGGGCATTATAATTTAGAAAAATGGAGGGGACATGAATGATAGTCTCCAGGTCCTCTCCTCCCACTTGTCTACAGAATCAACATTTGACTTTAATAAATATATTTTAGTATTTAAAGAGGAACTGTGACCAAGCATAGTAAAGTAATGTGTGCAATATTCTGTCAGAATCAGAATTTTGGTGTTTATTTTAAATCCCCAGACACCATCCTCAAAGAGGAACTCCAGTGAAAATAATGTAATAAAAAAGTGCTTAATGTTTACAATAATTATATATAAATGATTTAGTCAGTGTTTGCACATTGTAAAATCTTTCCTCTCGCTGATTTACATTCTGACATTTATCACATGGGGACATTTTTACTGCTGGCAGGTGATGTCACTGGAAGTATCTGCTGCTTGCTTTTTTGGCAGTTGTAAACAGCGTTATTTCCCACAACAATGCAACAAGGCCCCCACAGTGTGATGCCAGTACCTCAGAGCTGTGAGGAGATGACATTTGTGGGAGGGGTTTCAGCACAAAAACAAAATCAGCCATACAGAGCCCCCTGATCATCCATTTGAGAAAATGAATAGATTTCTCATGTACAAGGGGGGTATCGGCTACTGATTGGGAGGAAGTTAAATTCTTGGTCATGGTTCATCTTTAACCACTTGCCGACCGCGCACTCATACCGCGCATCGGCAAAGTGGCAGCTGCAGGACCAGCGACGCAGTATTGCGTCGCCAGCTGCAGGCTGATTAATCAGGAAGCAGCCGCTCGGGCGAGCGGCTGCTTCCTGTCAATTCACGGCGGGGGGCTCCGTGAATAGCCTCCGGGCCGCCGATGGCGGCTCGCAGGCTAAATGTAAACACAAGCGGAAATAATCACCTTTGTTTACATTGTACGGCGCTGCTGCGCAGGCAGATCGGCGATCGGCAGATCGGCGATCCCCGGCCAATCAGCGGCCGGGGATCGCCGCCATGTGACAGGGGACATCCTGTCACTGGCTGCACAGGACGGATAGCGTCCTGTGCAGCCCTGATGTCCGGGGGGGGGGGGGGGGGGGGAGCAGGTAGGAGAGGGAGGGGGGAATTTCGCCGCAGAGGGGGGCTTTGAGGTGCCCCCCCCCGCCAGCCACATGCAGGCAGGAGAGATCGGACCCCCCCAGCACATCATCCCCCTAGTGGGGAAAAAGGGGGGGTGATCTGATCTCTCTGCCTGCTACATGATCTGTGCTGGGGGCTGCAGAGCCCACCCAGCACAGATCACTCAACACAGCGCTGGTCCTTAAGTGGGGGTAAAGGGTGGGTCCTCAAGTGGTTAAAGTGTACCTGAGATGAGGCCACAACATAAAAAAAATACATACCTGGGGCTTCCTCCAGCCCCTTCTGGCCTGATCGTTCCCATGCTGTCCTCTTTTGGCTTCCCGTTCGCCCGCAACCAGCCCCGCAAAATCCGCCAATTGGCGCAGGTGCAGTCCGGCCAGAAGCTCTCCCCTGTCACGGTTCAGAGTGCTTCCGTTGCAGTGAACGTGGCGGGAGCGCTTGCGCTGTCTGGCCTCACATGCACAGTTGGCCCCAGACCGGAGGACATTCTGGGGCCAATTAAAGGTGACTGGTGAATCAGAAGAGAAGAGGGAGAGAGATCAGGTGGGAGGGGCTGGAGGAAGCCCCAGGTATGTATGTTTTTATGCTGTGGGCCCCCATCTCAGGTTTCCTTTAACCACTTGAGGACCGTGGGCTTTACCCCCCTTAAGGACCAGGCACTTTTTTTCCATTCAGACCACTGCAGCTTTCACGGTTTATTGCTCGCTCATACAACCTACCACCTAAATGAATTTTGGCTCCTTTTCTTGTCACTAATAAAGCTTTCTTTTGGTGCTATTTGATTGCTGCTGCGATTTTTACTTTTTATTATATTCATCAAACAAGACATGAATTTTGGCAAAAAAATGATTTTTTTAACTTTCTGTGCTGACATTTTTCAAATAAAGTAAAATTTCTGTATACATGCAGCACGAAAAATGTGGACAAACATGTTTTTGATAAAAAAAACCCATTCAGCCTATATTTATTGGTTTGGGTAAAAGTTATAGCGTATACAAACTATGGTGCAAAAAGTGAATTTTCCCATTTTCCAGCATCTCTGACTTTTCTGAGCACCTGACATGTTTCATGAGGGGCTAGAATTCCAGGATAGTGTAAATACCCCCCAAATGACCCCATTTTGGAAAGAAGACATCCCAAAGTATTCACTGACAGGCATAGTGAGTTCAAAGAAGATATTATTTTTTGTCACAAGTAAGCGGAAAATGACACTTGGGGCCTGATTCACAAAGTGGTGATAACTCAGTTATCACGCCTAAAAGACTTTAGGCATGATAACCTTTGCACCACACTGGTGAAAAGCCAGTTTAGGCGTGATAAGTTTAGGTGTGATAAGTTTAGGTGTGATAAGTTTAGGCATGCTCAGTTTAGATAAGTGTAGATAGCGTGCAAAGTCCCGCACGCAAAGCAGCGCCATTAAACTCTATGCGAAGTGCACCAGACTTTGCTAGCGCAAAACTTTTGATCAGCTGTGCACTGCGGTGCTAACGCAGTTGGTGCTTAAACTTATCATGCCTAAACTTATCACACCTAAACTTATCATGCCTAAACTGAGTTTAGGCGTGATAAAGGGCTTTTCACCAGGGTGCTAACTGTTAGCACCGCTTTGTGAATCAGGCCCTTTGTGACAAAAAAATAAAAATAAAAAAAGTTTCCATTTCTTCTAACTTGCGACAAAAAAAAAAATGAAATCTGCCACGGACTCACCATGCCCCTCTCTGAATACCTTGAAGTGTCTACTTTCCAAATTGGGGTCATTTGTGGGGTGTGTTTACTGTCCTGACATTTTGGGGGGTGCTAAATTGTAAGCACCCCTGTAAAGCCTAAAGGTGCTCATTGGACTTTGGGCCCCTTAGCGCAGTTAGGCTGCAAAAAAGTGCCACACGTGGTATTGCCGTTCTCAGGAGAAGTAGTATAATGTGTTTTGGGTGTATTTTTACATATACCCATGCTGGGTGGGAGAAATATCTCTGTAAATGACAATTGTTTGATATTTTTTACACACAATTGTCCATTTACAGAGAGATTTCTCCCACTCAGCATGGGTAAGTGTAAAAATACCCCCCAAAACACATTATACTACTTTTCCTGAGTACGGCGATACCACATGTGTGGCACTTTTTTGCATCCTAACTGCGCTAAGGGGCCCAAAGTCCAATGAGTACCTTTAGGATTTCACAGGTCATTTTTGTTTCAAGACTACTCCTCACGGTTTAGGGCCCGTAAAATGCCAGGGCAGTATAGGAACCCTACTAATGACCCCATTTTAGAAAGAAGACACCCCAAGGTATTCCGTTAGGAGTATGGTGAGTTCATAGAAGTTTTTATTTTTTTGTCACAAGTTAGCGGAAATTTATTTTAATTGTTTTTTTTCACAAAGTGTCATTTTCCGCTAACTTGTGACAAAAAATAAAATCTTCTATGAACTCACCATACTCCTAACGGAATACCTTTGGGTGTCTTCTTTCTAGAATGGGGTCATTTGTGGGGTTCCTATACTGCCCTGGCATTTTAGGGGCCCTAAACCGTGAGTCTTGAAACCAAATGTCGCAAAATGACCTGTGAAATCCTAAAGGTATTCATTGGACTTTGGGCCCCTTAGCGTACTTAGGGTGTAAAAAAGTGCCACACATGTGGTACCGCCGTACTCAGGAGAAGTAGTATAATGCGTTTTGGGGTGTATTTTTACACATACCCATGCTAAGTGGGAGAAATATCTCTGTAAATGACAATTGTTTGATTTTTTTACACACAATTGTCCATTTACATAGAAATTTCTCCCACCCAGCATGGGTATGTGTAAAAATACACCCCAAAACACATTATACTACTTTTCCTGAGTACGGCGGTACCACATGTGTGACACTTTTTTGCAGCCTAGGTGCGCTAAGGGGCCCAACGTCCTATTCACAGATTATTTTGAAGCATTTGTTTTCTAGACTACTCCTCGCGGTTTAGGGCCCCTAAAATGCCAGGGCAGTATAGGAACCCCACAAGTGACCCCATTTTAGAAAGAGGACACCCCAAGGTAATCCGTTAGGTGTATGACGAGTTCATAGAAGATTTTATTTTTTGTCACAAGTTAGTGAAAAATGACACTTTGTGAAAAAAAAACAATAAAAATCAATTTCCGCTAACTTTTGACAAAAAATAAAATCTTCTATGAACTCGTCATACACCTAACAGAATACCTTGGGGTGTCTTTTTTCTAAAATGGGGTCACTTGTGGGGTTCCTATACCGCCCTGGCATTTTACGGGCCCAAAACCGTTAGTAGTCTGGAAACCAAATGTCTCAAAATGACTGTTCAGGGGTATAAGCATCTTGATGACAGGTGGTCTATGAGGGGGCGAATTTTGTGGAATCGGTCATAAGCAGGGTGGCCTTTTAGATGACAGGTTGTATTAGGCCTGATCTGATGGATAGGAGTGCTAAGGGGTGACAGGAGGTGATCGAAGGGTGTCTCAGGGGGTGGTTAGAGGGGAAAATAGATGCAATCAATGCACCGGGGAGGTGATCGGAAGGGGGTCTGAGGGGGATCTGAGGGTTTGGCCGAGTGATCACGTGCCCACACGGGGCAAATTAGGGCCTGATCTGATGGGTAGGTGTGCTAGGGGGTGACAGGAGGTGATTGATGGGTGTCTCAAGGTGTGATTAGAGGGGGGAATAGATGCAAGCAATGCACTGGCGAGGTGATCAGGACTGGGGTCTAAAGGCGTTCTGAGGGTGTGGGCGGGTGATTGAGTGACCTAGGGGCAGATAGGGGTCTAATCTGATAGGTAGCAGTGACAGGGGGTGATTGATGGGTAATTAGTGGGTGTTTAGGGTAGAGAACAGATGTAAACAATGCACTTGGGAGGTGATCTGACGTCGGATCTGCGGGCGATCTATTGGTGTGGGTGGGTGATCAGATTGCCCGCAAGGGGCAGGTTAGGGGCGGATTGATGGGTGGCAGTGACAGGGGGTGATTGATGGGTGGCAGTGACAGGGGGTGATTGATGGGTGGCAGTGACAGGGGGTGATTGATGGGTGATTGACAGGTGATCAGTGGGTTATTACAGGGAAGAAGAGATGTAAATTAGTAGATTAGGGTCTAATCTGATGGGTAACAGTGACAGGTGGTGATAGGGGGTGATTGATGGGTAATTAGTGGGTGTTTAGGGTAGAGAACAGATGTAAACACTGCACTTGGGAGGTGATCGGACGTCGGATCTGCGGGCGATCTATTGGTGTGGGTGGGTGATCAGATTGCCCGCAAGGGGCAGGTTAGGGGCTGATTTATGGGTGGCAGTGACAGGGGGTGATTGATGGGTGATTGACAGGTGATTGACAGGTGATTGACAGGTGATCAGGGGGATAGATGCATACAGTACACGGGGGGGGGGGGGTCTGGGGAGAATCTGAGAGGTGGGGGGGGGGTGATCAGGAGGGAGCAGGGGGCAGTTTAGGGCATAAAAAAATAGCGTTGACAGATAGTGACAGGGAGTAATTGATGGGTGATTAGGGGGGTGATAGGGTGCAAACAGGGGTCTGGGGGGTGGGCAGGGGGGGGGGTCTGAGGGGTGCTGTGGCCGATCAGGGGGGAGGAAATCAGTGTGCTTGGGTGCAGACTAGGGTGGCTGCAGCCTGCCCTGGTGGTCCCTCGGACACTGGGACCACCAGGGCAGGAGGCAGCCTGTATAATACACTTTGTATACATTACAAAGTGTATTATACACTTTGTATGCGGCGATCCGGGTGCTAGTAACCCGCTGGCGCTTCCAAGCGGCCAGCGGGTTACAGCGTGAGGTGAGCGGAGCCAGTCTCCGGCGGCCGATCGCGTCATGAATGACGCGATCGCGCCGCCCATGCCCGTAAAAGGACCGCCGCCATTTGTCAATACGGCGGTCCTTGCGGGGTCCACTTCCCAGCCGCCAATTGTATATACGGCGGTCGGGAAGTGGTTAAAGAGGAACTACAACCAAGGATTGAACTTCATCCCAATCAGGGATGACTGAATGGCTGGTATTGCGGTGAAACCCCCTCCACAGTGTGACAATGTGATGTCAGGACCTAGGTCCTGACATCACACCATGGGAGCCATGCTGCATTGTGGGAAATAACGTCTGTTTCCAACTGCCAAGCAACCAGTATCTCCCTCTGTGCATATGTATATCTATATAAAAAAAACAACATTTCAGCCTATTGCATTGTTAGGGGGTGTGGTTATAGGGGGTGTGGTTATAGATAATGGCAGTAGGCACTATTTTTTTTTATGTCTGTGCCAGTAGTACAGATTATGATTACTTGCAGGCTGATTGTGGATGAAACAAAATGAACAAATTACATAGCGAATATTATTTCTTGATCTCCCTTCTATTCTAACTTCCAACTGTGCAATGTATTGATTTATATCTTTCCACTTTCTGCTAAAGTTCCTCTAACTTCAGCTACAGTTAAACTGATTTTAAGGAGTTGTGAGTTATGTCATTATATTGAAATTAATTTGCTATATTTCTATTATTTCTGTTTCAATAATTGTCAAAGCATCCAACAAGGTTTCAAAGGATTGGAACTATTTTTAGGACAAACTCACCAAAAGCACAGTATAAAAATCAATGAGTTAACAACTGCAAAATAAGTGTGCTTTCTGCAGTTTGACAGCATCTATGGGTTGCTAAAAACTTCAAGATCGTGAATGCAAACAACCTGCTGGCTCACTCTAGGGTGAAAATATTTGCCACGCTTGGTTTATCTGCTCAGAGGAATAAACTATTCTCACTTTTGCTGTCACCGTCTTTACCAAAGCAAAGCTGTCAGTTTTTATGAGTATCACGCTGGGATGCCTTTAATGCACCACCTGTCATAAAAGCCCTACTGACAGACTAAACTGCTCAAATCGACTGTGCACTAGTGTTAAGAAGTGAGTGCAAATTTATTTTGTGTCAGGCGCTGCAACTTTTAACTATGCATAGCCTGGGATATAGAAATTAAGAGAGTATGAAAGTGCTGTACGTATCTACAAATTCTGCTTCCTACTTGTCTCTTCTAAGCCTTTTGTAGCATGCTATGCTTTCCTACCTACCGGATTAAGAGTCATGCTAAACCGAACAAAGACATTATTCAAACTAAAGGAAATGGGAAAACAAAACAAATTCAAGCAAAGTTTTGGTAGACTGCAGGGAAATAAATCTGGAAAGTGAAAAGATCTACCATATTTTTTCACCAAGTATTTGTTATAATAATAATAATAATAAGGGCTCTTTTCGACCTACTGCGATCTGCTTCAAAAAGCAGATTGCTGCAGTATTTCCAATCGAAACAGTATCACGATTTACAAGAAAATCGCCATTGAGATTTACAAGTAAACTGCCATCGCGATTTACATGTAAATAAGGGTGCTCCATTTCCATTAGAGCTCTTTGATTTTTCCCGAATTGCGTCCTGCACGATTCTTGGTGCAATAGTGCTCCTTTCTTGACTGTTCACTGCACAGTCGCTGCGAGTGGAAATTGAAGGTTTGCTCAATCACACACAGCATATTTTGTGTGTGATCACACTTCCTAGTGGAAAAGGATCCTAACTACCGTATATTCCGGCGCATAAGACTGGGCGTATAAGACGATCCCCAACTTTTCCAGTTAAAATATACATTTTAGTATATACTCCCCCTATAAGACTACCCCTCTTGACTCTTGGACATTTATATACTGTACTGTATTAACTGATGCTATACTGTATAAACAGGTGCAGATACTGGTGCTGTACTGTATGTTGTACCCAGTACACCACAACCAGCCAATCACGTCAAGCGATGTACCTAACTGGCGAATGGCTGGATGTTGTATACAACAGTGGTTCCCAACCTTTTCCAGCCCGGGGAACACTTTCTGACCAACTTTTTCTCCGCGGAACGGCCGGGGGGGGGGGGCAGCTGTCTGCGCGACCTAGTGGACAGTGCCGTGCGCAGCAGGCTATGGGGAGGGAAGTCTGGGGTGCGGCTGCATAGCTAGCATAGTTGCCCCAGTATAGGGAGTTTAGTTGCCTCAGTATAGCTAGTATAGTGCCCCAGTATAGCCAGTATAGTGCCCCAGTATAGTCAGTATAGTGCGCCAGTATAGTGCCCCAGTATAGCCAGAATAGTGCCCCAGCATAGCTAGTATAGTGCCCCAGTATAGCTAGTATAGTGCCCCAGTATAGTGCCCCAGTATAGCCAGAATAGTGCCCCAGTATAGTGCCCCAGTATAGCGCCCCAGTATAGCTAGTATAGTGCCCCAGAATAGCCAGTATAGTGCCCCAGTGTAGCCAGTATAGCGCCCCAGTATAGTGCCCCAGTATAGCTAGTATAGTGCCCCAGGATAGCCAGTATAGTGCCCCAGGATAGCCATTATAGTGCCCCAGGATAGTGCCCTAGTATAGCCAGTATAGTGCCCTAGGATAGCCAGTATAGTGCCCCAGTATAGTGCCCCAGTATAGCTAGTATAGTGCCCCAGTATAGCCAGTATAGTGCCCCAGTATAGCCAGAATAGTGCCCCAGTATAGTGCCCCAGGATAGCGCCCCAGTATAGCTAGTATAGTGCCCCAGGATAGCCAGTATAGTGCCCCAGTATAGCTAGTATAGTGCCCCAGTATAGTGCCCCAGTATAGCCAGTATAGTCCCCCAGTATAGCCAGTATAGTGCCCCAGGATAGCGCCCCAGTATAGTGCCCCAGGATAGCTAGTATAGTGCCCCAGGATAGCCAGTATAGTGCCCCGGTATAGCCAGTATGGGTAGGTGGTGCCCCCCGCCCGTCCCCGCCGCTGTTATTACCTTAACAGCGGCCGCTCTCCCCTCTCCGGCGCGTGTATTTATTCAAGCAGCGTATCTCCCGGCTGCTCTGTGTGATGCGGCAGGAAGCAGAGCAGCGGCTTCCTGTAACGGCGATATGTATCGACGTTACTATGGTAACCGAGCCCTGCTTCCTGCGCATCACACACAGAGCAGCCGGGAGATACGCTGCTTGAATAAATACATGCCCTGGAGAGGGGAGAGCGGCCGCTGCTAAGGTAATAAAAACGGCGGCCGCGGGGACGGGCGGGAGGGGGGAGGAAGAGGACAGTCCTGCGTCCCACGGACCACAGGTTGGGGATCCCCGCACGGTACACCAGGCAACATCCCGCGGCACACTAGCGGCACAACAGCGGTTGGGAAACACTGGTATACAAAGCCTGCTTGGATTGGTCAGATATCCATGTCTCCAAGACTATCAGAGCAGACTTTTTTTTTATAAGATGCAATATTTTGACACACTTTTTTATTATCGTCAGTGATTGGAAGGTAATTATTGATTGTTCCCATAAACGGGTCAATTACAACATTTTCTCTCTTCGGATATGATTGTAAAATCCAACTTTCAGATTGATGACATTTTCTGTTCCAAGCGATCATAGAATCCTTTACATCGATTTTCACCACACCCTGCACTGTTTTCTGTACAAATTAATTGTAAAAAGTGCATTGAAAGATGGCACCTGATTAAAAAGATCTACAGATAATGGGCACCTTTTATTACTTTAAAAAGAGGCAGCTACAACAACAGCTTCCTGCCCAGGACAAAAGCAATTCCTTACAGACAGCACACATTATATTCAACAAACGCAGCTGACAATAGCAGCAAAATGTATGGCTCAGATTGTAGTTTGTTAGTATGCACTGCACTGCCAAGTAGGAATACTTGTTTTAATGTGCAGTTATTATTGTACCAAGCACCAGGTGGAAATAATCAGTCTATTAAGTTTCTCAATTTGTTACCCTGCACCAATCCCAAAGCTCTGTTGAGATCATTTCATTAATTTTTATTTTCTAGATTGATTCAGGGACCTTGTTTATATTATTCAATAAGGGCACTAATGGGCCTTAATTTAGTTGCATACCAATAGTTAAATGAATGCAAACATATTCAAACAAGAGCATAATTACAAATAAAATCAACTACAAATTTTGATGTTGGCCCTCTTCTTACTTTCTACAATGCCCTTCTTTGGGGTTATATAATAAATGCAGCAATCGTAAACCCTCTTCCTCTTATAAAAATTGTGGACGCCATTTTCTGCCCTCTAAACAAACGTGGCCACTGTAACTCTTCCCTTTCCTTCCATAGAAAGGACAGCTACCAATTCCTACATCAACCCCCTCAACCAGACACCTCCCCATACCAAGTGAAACACCATACAAAATGTAGCCAAAAACTTCCCCTCTCCACATCAGTGTTGCCAACCTTTCACATTATTTTTTATTGACAAAGATATAAAAATGTACTGACAAAGGATACTTTTTACTGATAAAAACCTAGGCAAATAATTGAGGTCTGCACAATCTTCAAGTCGTTTTTCAATTCTTTATTATCAAAGAGAATAAAACATAATGCTATCAGCAGCAACAGTCAGCTGTTTCGGGCTCCTGCCCTTTTTCAAGCAGCCCAGCATTGACTACATAAAACATAACATGCACTATATATATATACACATGATCAGCCAATCACTGCACAGGACACCAAAAGCGGACCCGATGGGGAACTCCTAATTAATATGCATGGAGCTCACCACCTGACTTGTCTCAAACATCCTATTGGTTATCACACGTTCAGACACGCTACAATTGTAAACATATGAAAAATGCGTGAATCGGACGTCCGCATCAACTTACAGTGCGAAGTATTCAACAAGAATGTGTATCCACATAGTGTAACATTGGTCCGCTCTCCCGCAGGCAGCTCCGATCACCAGCGCAGCTAGGGTAAGCCGCACATAGCCCACGAGCGGCAATCAAAGCCACGCCCCTCCATGATGTCAACCCTCGTGTTGACACTGACCAATGGAGTGGCGCATAACATCCTACCCCTCTCTGTGACGTCCGCGCGTCCCATCACCTAGGAGACGCTAGTCCACATCAAAGGGGGTCAATAATAGTAAAAGCCGTGCGCAACTCACCCCATCTAGCCGTGCAGGAGACCGGAGGCGCCCACCGGAGTAAATGGCTGACTTATGCGATGACCTTCTTTTCTTTAAACTTTGGGTAGTTTAACCCAGCTAGAGGTAATCAGTATAAGGTGCGGGGCAGATTTACTTGCGACTCAAGTTGGGTTGTATACATGATTAAATGCCCTTGTGGCAAATGTTATGTGGGTGAAACTACCCAAAGTTTAAAGAAAAGAATGTCGTCGCATAAGTCAGCAATACGCAATAAGTGTATGGATCAGGCGGTATCGGAACACTTTACGTGTGCTAGACATAACGTTAGCCAATTGCGGGTTATGGTGATTGAGGGTGTCCCCCGTACTGTTAGGGGAGGTGACAGAGAAAGATTACTGTTAAAAACTGAGGCCAGGTGGATACGAGAACTTGATACCATTAGAACAGGTCTCAACAAGGAGTATGACCTTAATTTCAATTTGTAGCAGGATAGGTTGTTTGTGTTATTTATATGTTCCTTATGTCGTTTTGATTTCTTTTTTGTATTCACAGATTATGCCATTTACTCCGGTGGGCGCCTCCGGTCTCCTGCGCGGCTAGATGGGGTGAGTTGCGCACGGCTTTTACTAATATTGACCCCCTTTGATGTGGACTAGCGTCTCCTAGGTGATGGGACGCGCGGACGTCACAGAGGGGGGTAGGATGTTATGCGCCACTCCATTGGTCAGTGTCAACACGAGGGTTGACATCATGGAGGGGCATGGCTTTGATTGCTGCTAGCGTGTCTGAACGTGTGATAACCAATAGGATGTTTGAGACAAGTCAGGTGGTGAGCTCCATGCATATTAATTAGGAGTTCCCCATCAGGTCCGCTTTTGGTGTCCTGTGCAGTGATTGGCTGATCATGTATATATATATATATATATAGTGCATGTTATGTTTTATGTAGTCAATGCTGGGCGGCTTGAAAAAGGGCAGGAGCCCGAAACAGCTGACTGTTGCTGCTGATAGCATTATGTTTTATTCTCTTTGATAATAAAGAATTGAAAAACGACTTGAAGATTGTGCGGACCTCAATCATTTGCCTTGCTATATACACTCTGGCGGTACCCAGAGGGAAGGTCCAGCACATCTAGTCCCTGGCCTTAGGGATTTGGCCATTTGAGTGCGGTTCCACTACAAACAAGTGACTGATAAAAACCTACGCACCGCTTGCAGAAAAAAGGGTGTGGTCACAGAACAGACAGTGGTCATGGGTAGGGCTAAATATACCAGGGAAGTCTGAGCTCTACCATAGTGTTTCCCCCCAAAATACATGTAATCTGACAGTTTTTCACCAAATATACACATAATCTGGCAGAGGTTCCTCCAAAATACAGATAATATGGCAGTGGTTCCCCCAAAACAGACGTGATCTGGCAGCAGCGGTTCCCCCAACATACACATAATCTGGCAGCGGTTCCCCAAAATACGCATAATCTGGCAGTGGATCACCCAAAATACATGTAATCTGTCAGCAGTGGTTCCCCCAAAATACACATAATCTGGAAGCAGTGATTACCCCAACATACACAATCTGGCAGGGGTTCCAAACTGCGGTTCCCCAAAATTCATGTAATCTGGCAGCAGCGGTTCCCCAAAAATACAGATAATCCAGCAGCAGTTCCCCCAAAATAGGTGTCCCCAGTATAGCTAGCAAGATGTATAGGTGTCCCCAGTTTAAGTAGCCAGGTCTATAGGTGTCCTCAGTTTAGGTAGCCAGGTCTGTAGGTGTTCCCAGTTTAGGTAGCAGCGGACACAGTGGTGCGGAAGAGGGGCCAACTCCCCCCCCCCCCCCCGCTTCCTTGCTCGCCCTCCAGAATTTAGCATTGTGGCAGCGGGCGGCCGGGGAATGACTTACAGAGGTCCTCCTCTCCTCCTCAGTCACTGAGTAGACCAGAGCAGTGGCACGCAGAGCTCCCTCCAGTGCCTGGAACAAGGAAGAGGTAAGTCCCCGTCAGCTGCAAGACACATTGCTAAATTCTGGAGGGGGGGCGAGGAAGCCCCAGGTGAGGGAGGGTAGTCTGCTGTTGATGTGTGGGCCCCATTATGCAGAGCATGCATTGGAAAGCATAGCTGCCTCTACAAGATCCATCTTGCATCCTCGTGTCTCCCTGGCAGCTTCTTAACTGGCCACTAGAGCACCAGGCTCATGGTGGTCACATGACAATGAGCTTGGAGCTCTAGTGGCCAGTTAAGAAACTGCTGGGGAGACGCGAGTATGCAAGCTGGTGTCAAGAGACATAGCTATGCTTTCACCAGTATTCTCCAACCTGCACTCTGCACCAGGGACATGCCTCCAATGTGTCCTCTGCATTTGCATTTGGGAGTTAGGGCTAGTGTTGCTAGGATACAATCCATGATCACGGCATAGCGGTGATTCACAACCATTTTTTCACTATCCAACATCCGTGATCGGGAATCGATCATGGCAGTCAATCAAGAATTCAGCCGTTATTCCAAGTATTCGGCCCGTGATCATGGGTAAAATATCCATGATTATCACCTGAAAACCCTTCCGAATAGCGGTTAATAGCAAGCCCCCTTACATGGTAGAAACACCAAATTTGCCAGATATGTTAACCTCTTGCCAACCGCGTCACGCCGATGGGCTTGGCCGCAACGGCAGCTCCAGGACCGCCTAATGCCGGCGTAAAGTCCTGGGGCTCTGTTTTGCAAGAGATCGCGCACAGGTTGCGCGTGCATCTCCTGCTTGGGGGGCGGAGCTCCGCCCCACCTTCAGTCTCTCAGCGGCTATTGCCGCTCGAGAGACTGTTAGATGGCGTGATCGACGTCTATTTATATGGTGCAGCGCTGCGATCAGCAGCAGCGCTGCACTGGGGACAGCCGTGTGACACAGCTGTCCCCCTGGGGGACAAGAGAGCGATCGGCTCTCATAGCGTGAAGACTATGAGAGCTGATCGCCATGATTGGCTGGCTGGGGAGGGGGGGAGAGAGGGAGGGAGGGAAGGGGTTTAAAGGAACAGTTTTTGTGTTTTGTTTTTTCAACACGAACAAAAATATTTATTAAAAAAAAAATAAACATGAGTGGAGCGATCAGACCCCCACCAACAGAGAGCTCTGTTGGTGGGGAGAAAAGGGGGGGGGGGATCACTTGTGTGCTATGTTGTGCGGCCCTGCAGCTTGGCCTTAAAGCTGCAGTGGCCTTTTTTTTACTAAAAATGTCCTGATCACTAGGGGGGTTTAACCCTGCAGTCCTCAAGAGGTTAAGAAGAATAGTGGAAACAAGAGGATTTTTTTTTTTTCACAAAGACCTTATAGTTTTTGAGAAAATCAAATTTAAAGTTTCAAAGGAAAATAGTATACATTTAAATGTCACAGTAAATGACAGTTAATGATTTACCACATTTACATGTATACTTTTTTCCTTAAATTCGATTTTCTCAAAAACTATAAGGTCTCTTTTTGAAAAAAAAAATCCCCCTGTTCTACTTAATATATCCTGCAAATTTGGTGTTTCTAGCAAGTAAGGGGACTTTTCTATTAACCGCTAAAGTCGGCGGGTTTTGGCGAATACTCGCCACGAATACTTTTTCATTTAAAACTTTAAAATCGATTTTCTCAAAAACTATTAGGCCTTTTTGATTTCTTTTGAGTTGTAACCACTTATCACCTTTGTAATCCATGCAATTTTGGTGATTGCAGCATGTATGGGGGCTTTACTATTAACGTTAAAAGAAAAAAACAAAACAGGACAGGAGGAGCGCTCCGTAGTGTGATACCTTTTAACCACTTCCCGACCGCCTAACGCACAGAGGCGGCCGGGAAGTGGAGCCCTGAAGGACCGGCTCACCCACAGAGGCGGCGGTCCTTCTAAGGGCATGGGCAGAGCGATCGCGTCATCCGTGACGCGATCCTCCGCCGGCGCCTGTCACCGCTCGCCCGGCGCAACATCCCGCCGGCTATACGGAAGCGCCGGCGGGATGTTAACCCCGCGATCGCCGCATACAAAGTGTATAATACACTTTGTAATGTTTACAAAGTGTATTATACAGGCTGCCTCCTGCCCTGGTGGTCCCAGTGTCCGAGGGACCACCAGGGCAGGCTGCAGCCACCCTAGTCTGCACCCAAGCACACTGATTTCTCCCCCCCTGCCCCAGATCGCCCACAGCACCCATCAGACCCCCCCCCTGCCCACCCCCCAGACCCCTGTTTGCACCCAATCACCCCCCTAATCACCCATCAATCACTCCCTGTCACTATCTGTCAACGCTATTTTTTTTTATCCCCCCGCCTGCTCCCTGCCCCCTCCTGATCACCCCCACCCCTCAGATTCTCCCCAGACCCCCCCCCAGACCACCCCCCCTGTTTACTGTATGCATCTATCCCCCTGATCACCTGTCAATCATCTGTCAATCACCTGTCAATCACCTGTCAATCACCCGTCAATCACCCGTCAATCACCCGTCAATCACCCGTCAATCACCCGTCAATCACCCGTCAATCACCCGTCAATCACCCGTCAATCACCCCCTGTCACTGCCACCCATCAATCAGCCCCCAACCTGCCCCTTGCGGGCAATCTGATCACCCCCCCACACCAATAGATCGCCCACAGATTCGACATCAGATCACCTCCCAAATCCATTGTTTACATCTATTCTCTCCTCTAAACACCCACTAATTACCCATCAATCACCCATCAATCACCCCCTATCACCACCTGTCACTTTTACCTATCAGATCAGACCCTAATCTGCCCCTTGCGGGCACCCAATCACCTGCCCACACGCTCAGATTGCCCTCAGACCCCCCCTTATCAATTCGCCAGTGCATTAATTACATCTGTCCTTCCCTGTAATAACCCACTGATCACCTGTCAATCACCTGCCAATCACCTATCACCCATCAATCACCCCCTGTCACTGCCACCCAACAATCAGCCCCTAACCTGCCCCTTGTGGGCAATCTGATCACCCACCCACACCAATAGATCGCCCGCAGATCCGACATCAGATCACCACCCAAGCGCAGCGTTTACATCTATTCTCTCCTCTAAACACCCACTAATTACCCATCAATCACCCCCTATCACCACCTGTCACTGTTACCCATCAGATCAGACCCTAATCTGCCCCTTGCGGGCACCCAATCACCCGCCCACACGCTCAGATTGCCCTCAGACCCCCCCCCCTTATCAATTCGCCAGTGCATTAATTACATCTGTCCTTCCCTGTAATAACCCACTGATCACCTGTCAATCACCTGCCAATCACCTATCACCCATCAATCACCCCCTGTCACTGCCACCCATCAATCACCCCCTGTCACTGCCACCCATCAATCACCCGCTGTCACTGCCACCCATCAATCAGCCCCTAACCTGCCCCTTGCGGGCAAACTGATCACCCACCCACACCAATAGATCGCCCGCAGATCCGACATCAGATCACCACCCAAGCGCAGTGTTTCCATCTATTCTCTACCCTAAACAACCACTAATTACCCATCAATCACCCCCTGTCACTGCTACCTATCAGATTAGACCCCTATCTGCCCCTAGGGCACTCAATCACCCGCCCACACCCTCAGAATGCCCTCAGACCGCAGCCCTGATCACCTCGCCAGTGCATTGCTTGCATCTATTCCCCCCTCTAATCACACCTTGAGACACCCATCAATCACCTCCTGTCACCCCCTAGCACACCTACCCATCAGATCAGGCCCCAATTTGCCCCGTGTGGGCTCCTGATCACTCGGCCAAACCCTCAGATCCCCCTCAGACCCCCTTCCGATCACCTCCCCAGTGCATTGATTGCATCTATTTTCCCCTCTAACCACCCCCTGAGACACCCATCGATCACCTCCTGTCACCCCCCTAGCACTCCTATCCATCAGATCAGGCCCAATACAACTTGTCATCTAAAAGGCCACCCTGCTTATGACCGGTTCCACAAAATTCGCCCCCTCATAGACCACCTGTCATCAAAATTTGCAGATGCTTATACCCCTGAACAGTCATTTTGAGACATTTGGTTTCCAGACTACTCACGGTTTTGGGCCTGTAAAATGCCAGGGCGGTATAGGAACCCCACAAGTGACCCCATTTTAGAAAAAAAGACACCCCAAGGTATTCTGTTAGGTGTATGACGAGTTCATAGAAGATTTTATTTTTTGTCAAAAGTTAGCAGAAATTAATTTTTATTGGTTTTTTTTCACAAAGTGTCATTTTTCACTAACTTGTGACAAAAAATAAAATCTTCTATGAACTCGCCATACACCTAACGGAATACCTTGGGGTGTCCTCTTTCTAAAATGGGGTCACTTGTGGGGTTCCTATACTGCCCTGGCATTTTAGGGGCCCTAAACCGCGAGGAGTAGTCTAGAAAACAAATGCTTCAAAATAATCTGTGAATAGGACGTTGGGCCCCTTAGCGCACCTAGGCTGCAAAAAAGTGTCACACATGTGGTACCGCCGTACTCAGGAAAAGTAGTATAATGTGTTTTGGGGTGTATTTTTACACATACCCATGCTGGGTGGGAGAAATTTCTATGTAAATGGACAATTGTGTGTAAAAAAATCAAACAATTGTCATTTACAGAGATATTTCTCCCACTTAGCATGGGTATGTGTAAAAATACACCCCAAAACGCATTATACTACTTCTCCTGAGTACGGCGGTACCACATGTGTGGCACTTTTTTACACCCTAAGTACGCTAAGGGGCCCAAAGTCCAATGAGTACCTTTAGGATTTCACAGGTCATTTTGCGACATTTGGTTTCAAGACTACTCCTCACGGTTTAGGGCCCCTAAAATTCCAGAGCAGTATAGGAACCCCACAAATGACCCCATTCTAGAAAGAAGACACCCAAAGGTATTCCGTACGGAGTATGGTGAGTTCATAGAAGTTTTTATTTTTTGTCACAAGTTAGCGGAAAATGACACTTTGTGAAAAAAAACTATTAAAATCAATTTCCGCTAACTTGTGACAAAAAAATAAAAACTTCTATGAACTCACCATACTCCTAACGGAATACCTTGGGGTGTCTTCTTTCTAAAATGGGGTCATTAGTGGGGTTCCTATACTGCCCTGGCATTTTAGGGGCCCTAAACCGCGAGGAGTAGTCTTGAAACAAAAATGACCTGTGAAATCCTAAAGGTACTCATTGGACTTTGGGCCCCTTAGTGCAGTTAGGGTGCAAAAAAGTGCCACACATGTGGTATCGCCGTACTCGGGAGAAGTAGTATAATGTGTTTTGGGGTGTATTTTTTACACATACCCATGCTGGGTGGGAGAAATACCTCTGTAAATGACAATCTTTTGATTTTTTTTACACACAATTGTCCATTTACAGAGGTATTTCTCCCACCCAGCATGGGTATGTGTAAAAATACACCCCAAAACACATTGTACTACTTCTCCCGAGTATGGCGATACCACATGTGTGGCACTTTTTTGCACCCTAACTGCGCTAAAGGGCCCAAAGTCCAATGAGTACCTTTAGGATTTCACAGGTCATTTTGAGAAATTTCGTTTCAAGACTACTCCTCACGGTTTAGGGCCCCTAAAATGCCAGGGCAGTATAGGAACCCCACAAATGACCCCATTTTAGAAAGAAGACACCCCAAGGTATTCCGTTAGTAGTATGGCGAGTTCATAGAAGATTTTATTTTTTGTCACAAGTTAGCGGAAATTGATTTTAATTGTGTTTTTTCACAAAGTGTCATTTTCCGCTAACTTGTAACAAAAAAAAAATCTTCTATGAACTCTTCATACACCTAACAGAATACCTTGGGGTGTCTTCTTTCTAAAATGGGGTCATTTGTGGGGTTCCTATACTGCCCTGGCATTTTAGGGGCCCTAAACCGTGAGGAGTAGTCTTGAAACGAAATTTCTCAAAATGACCTGTGAAATCCTAAAGGTACTCATTGGACTTTGGGCCCTTTAGCGCAGTTAGGGTGCAAAAAAGTGCCACACATGTGGTATCGCCTACTCAGGAGAAGTAGTATAATGTGTTTTGGGGTGTATTTTTACACATACCCATGCTGAGTGGGAGAAAGATCTCTGTAAATGGACAATTGTGTGTAAAAAAAATTAACAAATTGTCATTTACAGAGATATTTCTCCCACCCAGCATGGGTATGTGTAAAAATACACCCCAAAACACATTATACTACTTCTCCTGAGTACGGCAATACCACATGTGTGGCACTTTTTTGCAGCCTAACTGCGCTAAGGGGTCCAAAGTCCAATGAGCACCTTTAGGCTTTACAGGGGTGCTTACAATTTAGCACCCCCCAAAATGTCAGGACAGTAAACACACCCCACAAATGACCCCGTTTTGGAAAGTAGACCCTTCAAGGTATTCAGAGAGGGGCATGGTGAGTCCGTGGCAGATTTCATTTTTTTGTTGCAAGTTAGAAGTAATGGAAACTTTTTTTTTTTTTCCTCACAAAGTGTCATTTTCCGCTTACTTGTGACAAAAAATAATATCTTCTATAAACTCACTATGCCTCTCAGTGAATACTTTGGGATGTCTTCTTTCCAAAATGGGGTCATTTGGGGGGTATTTATACTATCCTGGAATTCTAGCCCCTCATGAAACATGACAGGGGGTCAGAAAAGGCAGAGATGCTGGAAAATGGGAAAATTCACTTTTTGCACCATAGTTTGTAAACGCTATAACTTTTACCCAAACCAATAAATATACACTGAATGGGTTTTTTTTTTTTATCAAAAACATGTTTGTCCACATTTTTCGCGCTGCATGTATACAGAAATTTTACTTTATTTGAAAACTGTCAGCACAGAAAGTTAAAAAAATCATTTTTTTGCCAAAATTCATGTCTTTTTTGATGAATATAATAAAAAGTAAAAATCGCAGGAGCAATCAAATAGCACCAAAAGAAAGCTTTATTAGTGACAAGAAAAGGAGCCAAAATTCATTTGGGTGGTAGGTTGTATGAGCGAGCAATAAACCGTGAAAGCTGCAGTGGTCTGAATGGAAAAAAAGTGGCCGGTCCTTAAGGGGTAGAAAGCACTAGGTCCTCAAGTGGTTAATCAATAAAAACTGCGCAAATGTAAAATTGCACTTACTAGATATATAAAAATGACAAGCATTCAATAAGGCTTGTAGCCTGGAAAGAAATCGTCCCCTCGTTGGAGAAAAACCTGAGGCTGAGGCTGCAGTGGCCAGTGGCAGCATGGGTCCGGATGGTGGATGGACGTCAGGTCGCTCTCCGGGGTGACTGTGTGCAGGTATCGTCTAGACGCGTTTCGGCGTATCCACGCCTTCGTCAGTTAACTGACTGCGTAGGGACAACCTTATGAAGGCACATGGGTAGGGACTACCTTATGAAGGCACATGATTACAAAGCACAAACTGCAATGGGATGACCAACTGATGAAAAGCAGCACACAAAAGCAAAGCCACACACCACAGTGTAAGATACCATCACACAATTATTTCTCAAAAAAGGCGATACCCAAACTGTACCGTGATGTTGAAAGGCAAGTGGTGTCATCTCTGGCACACAGCGTTGGGTCAAGGGTCCATCTGACCACGGATGCCTGGTCTGCAAAGCACGATCAGGCCTGCCCGAAGACAGTCCCCACCCACAGCAACTCTGCCTGCACACCGTGTGACTGCCTGCCCCAAGACCAGGGGCGTCGCTAGCCCTATTTTGGGGGGGCACGTGCCCCCAATCTGTCCTGGGGTGCCACGGATCTCCGCCCGCCCGCCCCCTCTAGCAGCGGCTCCCTCCAGCCACCGCCGCCGCGTCACTCAGACCTCAGGATCAGGCGGCGAGCCGGCAACCAATCGTGCAGGCGCTAGGACCCAGCGCAGGGCCGTATCTACTAAGAGGCACCCGTGGGCCGGTGCCATGGGCGGGTCCTCGGGGGGGGCGGCCACCTATAGTTCATTTTTTTTTTTTATTTTTTTTATTTTTTTTTCTATTCATAAAAAAATTTTTTAATTTTTTTTTTTTTTGCTGAGCGGGGGGGGGCGGGGGCGAGCGGCGGAGAGGGCACTTACAGATAAGGGGAACTCGCTCACCCCCGCCCTCCAGCAGAGTGGCTGCGGCCGGCCAGGACATAATCCTTAACTCTGCATGCCGCCGCCTGGTCTAGTGACGTCACTAGACCAGGAGGGGGCATGCAGAGTTAAGGATCTCGTCCTGGGCCTGGCCAACAGCTGCCACTCTGCTGGAGGGCAGGAGCCCGGGAGACACGCGAAGGAGCCGCTGGCAACTGCAGCCCAGCTACCCAGCCAGGAGCCAGCTCGCCCAGCCAGGTAGGTACCCAGCCAGCCCGCATGTCCAGCCAGGTACCCAGCCAGCCCGCATGCCCAGCCAGGTACCCAGCCAGCCCGCTGCCCAGCCAGGTACCCAGCCAGCCCGCATGCCCAGCCAGGTACCCAGCCAGCCCGCATGCCCAGCCAGGTACCCAGCCAGCCCGCTGCCCAGCCAGGTACCCAGCCAGCCCGCTGCCCAGCCAGGTACCCAGCCAGCCCGCTGCCCAGCCAGGTACCCAGCCAGCCCGCATGCCCAGCCAGGTACCCAGCCAGCCCGCATGCCCAGCCAGGTACCCAGCCAGCCCGCATGCCCAGCCAGGTACCCAGCCAGCCCGCATGCCCAGCCAGGTACCCAGCCAGCCCGCTGCCCAGCCAGGTACCCAGCCAGCCCGCATGCCCAGCCAGGTACCCAGCCAGCCCGCTGCCCAGCCAGGTACCCAGCCAGCCCGCTGCCCAGCCAGGTACCCAGCCAGCCCGCATGCCCAGCCAGGTACCCAGCCAGCCTGCTGCCCAGCCAGGTACCCAGCCAGCCCGCTGCCCAGCCAGGTACCCAGCCAGCCCTACAAGAAACCCACCTACAACCCAGCCAGCATATGTCGCACTCTTAGATATGGAAAATTAACCACAAGAATATTAAATTGCAAAAGTATGAAAATTTATTGTTCAGTGTAAAAAAGCTTTTTTGTAGCACATCTACATAAGCATAAGTCGGTGGATGACACACCACACGCAAGATGCGTCCACATAACCCATCCCATCAATAAAACAATATTTGGCCTGTATGCAGATCACACTGGTATCCTCATTAACCTCTAGTAAACCATGTGAGATGCACTTGGTCCACCCTATGGGCCATATGGCCAAGCGAAAAAATCCGTCAAAAAAATCCGTCAAAAAAATCTCACATAGAGGTCAGAAAAACAATTAAAACCAGTGTGATCATGCACATAAGGCCGCCAAGCCAGCCATAACAATACAGCATGATCAGCAATTCATTCACACATCTGGGCCCATTCAACCACCCAATATAGAATAACCCTGTGCCAGCATACAGCTAGCAATAGACAAATTCAGTGGTACCATCCGAGAAAAAACCCCTATAGAGTTGAGAGAAAAACTTGTTGTAGCATGCTATTTGAAAAGATGTTCCATCATAAGCTGGGTAAATCCTTCATTTGTACTTGATACTATGCAATTGTTGGATAAATTACATAATGTTCATGTTCCTGAGACAGCGTTCTTGGTAGGTCTGGATGTCGAATCATTGTTTACGTCCATTCCAAACGAAGTGGGGCTAAGAGCTGTTGAGAAATACCTGTATAAGTACTATCCATGTGAGGATGCCCACAATGAATTTGTGGGACAAATGTTGAAATTTATTCTTGATAACAATTTTTTTTCATTTGATGGTAAATACTATAGACAGAGGAGAGGCGTGGCCATGGGGGCGGCTTGCTCTCCGGCATACGCGTGTCTCCATTTGGGCGCGTGGGAGGAGGAGATCGTCTATGGTGACCCGCGGTTCCGGGAGTACGTCCCCCTATGGCTCCGCTATGTGGATGACATTTTTATGTTGTGGACAGGGAGTCAGAGTGATTTGGAGCAATTTATCCAGAATTTAAATGCCAATAAATATAATATCTATTTGACATACAAAATGCATCAACAAACCATAGAATTTTTGGATGTAACTATTAATAAGGAAGGAGGTAGACTGACAACTTCAACTTATCGCAAACCAACGGCAGGTAATCTGCTGCTTCATTATGATAGTGCCCATCTAGAATCACAAAAAAGAGCTGTCCCTATTGGGCAGTTCCTGAGACTTCGCAGAAACTGCAGTGACATACAAAGATTTAGGGTCGAGGCCCATGACCTAAAAGAAAGACTCAGAGCTAGGGGCTATCCCCATAAATTGTTAAAATCTGCCCTATATAGAGCTTTGAAAACGGATCGGAACACATTGTTGACAAAAAAGAATAGAGAGAACCGTAGCTCTATACCACGACTGATTACAACCTATGGACCACATTGGGGAAGACTCAAGGATACATTACATAGATTCTGGCCCATACTGGAAAGGGACAAAAGATTAGCGAAAATAGTGGGACCCAGACCTACTTTGACAGCCAGACGTAACAAAAACTTAGCAGACTTATTAACCGCTTCTGAGTTGAAGCATACTCCACACCAAACCTTTTTCAAACGAAAAAATGGTATGTATAGGTGCAATGACTGTTCCATATGTCCCCTTATAGATGTGACTGATACATTTGTTAATTCATCTAGAACAAAAACTTATGATATTAGACATCCTATGACCTGTAAAACTAAAAATGTAGTGTATCAATTAACTTGCCCATGTGGAAAATTCTATATTGGGAAGACAAAGCGAGAAATGAGATCACGTATACAGGAACATGTTAGAAACATTGTGGATGCAGGTAAAGAGGAGAATGCTGGAAAAGAAAAAACTCCAGTTGCGTTGCATTTTTTGGAGTATCATAATTCAGATCCTTCTAAACTAAAGGCAAAGGCTATCTATCACTTGAATCCTAGTACTAGATATGCTAATTCTGATGTACAGTTATTTAAAAAGGAGAGCTACTGGATTTACGTGTTGGATACCTTGAGTCCAAAGGGCCTCAATACTGATTTGAACTTAAAGGTATTTCTGTAGCATTTCTATGGTTGATTTGTGTTATTGAGGGGACCTTGGGCCTTCCTATGGTGGGGTTGTATGGCCTTTAATTTATGTGTGACTGATTAACAACTGGATTCCTAAGTAATATGAAATATTAATATGTGTAAATTTATGCGTAGGTCTGGTTTAAGCTATGAAGAGAGAATGTATTGGATAATAGACTCTACAAGTATTAAACTCATGTGTTTTTGCTGGCATTCTATATGAGGCTATTGATAGCGAAGAATAATTCCTATTTCAATTTCTAGGTGTATTTAGTATGATTTCCACAAGATGGAGCTAAATTTCCACTGTTGAAGAACTAATATGTGTTAATCTATCTGACCACTAGATGGTGATGTGCTTTGCTGGCAATACGGAAGTGATACGGAAATACGTAGATTTATACGGAATCCATGCGGAATTACGTAATATACGGAACTACGTCACGCTGTACGGCTATAAATACGGAACCCATGCGGAATCACGTGATATACGCTCTGACGAAGCTCCGGGGGCGGGGCGAAATGCATTAGCGCTGACTACTACTATATCCGCACGCCAGGCCGCCATGCCAGCGTGGGATTAGCATCATTCGACTATACATCTAACCTGGGCCCAGTGAACCTTTCTGAGATGAGAGATACAGCATAGCTGATAAGTATACGCTTTATTACTGGATATATCTGATGTGGAGGTCCCTGTTGCGAGTGGACAGGGGGATGTTGAACTTTGCTGTACAGATACCAGTGATGGCCAAGTGACTGTTGATAGTGCTTTATTGATACAAGCAGTGGCTGTATCCTGTGAAATAGCAGTACCATATGGTCGCAGCAAATTTTAAGAAGCTCATAAGTGAACATTAATATCAGGATTATAGCCGTCACAGCGAAGATATCATCTAAATGTTTTTTATGCTACCTCCATATTGATCTGGAAGATTTACCCAGCTTATGATGGAACATCTTTTCAAATAGCATGCTACAACAAGTTTTTCTCTCAACTCTATAGGGGTTTTTTCTCGGATGGTACCACTGAATTTGTCTATTGCTAGCTGTATGCTGGCACAGGGTTATTCTATATTGGGTGGTTGAATGGGCCCAGATGTGTGAATGAATTGCTGATCATGCTGTATTGTTATGGCTGGCTTGGCGGCCTTATGTGCATGATCACACTGGTTTTAATTGTTTTTCTGACCTCTATGTGAGATTTTTTTGACGGATTTTTTTGACGGATTTTTTCGCTTGGCCATATGGCCCATAGGGTGGACCAAGTGCATCTCACATGGTTTACTAGAGGTTAATGAGGATACCAGTGTGATCTGCATACAGGCCAAATATTGTTTTATTGATGGGATGGGTTATGTGGACGCATCTTGCGTGTGGTGTGTCATCCACCGACTTATGCTTATGTAGATGTGCTACAAAAAAGCTTTTTTACACTGAACAATACATTTTCATACTTTTGCAATTTAATATTCTTGTGGTTAATTTTCCATATCTAAGAGTGCGACATATGCTGGCTGGGTTGTAGGTGGGTTTCTTGTAGTTCTGTTTTTGCCAGTGTCTGCACCTAACGAAAGTTCCTATTGATGCATGTTATTGTGTTGCAAACAGGAAAATTCCTGCACAGGTTTTGTATTACTATATATATAATTTTTCTTGAATTTTGTATAGTTCCTTTTAGGACCCCATTTTTGAGAAGGGGTAAGTCGGTGGGTGCTCATCTGATCGTGGGTTGCGTCCTTGTTGCCTTCCCTGGGAAGGCTCGAGGTCCCCTTGTTTTAGAGCCTAAGTTTTTATTTTTAGGTGCTGTATATTGATTGGGTAAAGAAAATGACAGATTTAAATCAAACTATGGCCTATATCCCTATGCTAAATATAGTCCATGAAGTAGAGGAGGCGTTCAAAGTATGTGAAAATGCTGCAAAAATTCAAGGTAGTACCCCCATACAGGAAGATAGACAACCAAATACATTAAGCCAATTATTTAAAAACTATGAAGATCTATCCCTTAAAATTTTGAGGCGAAAGTGGAATATAATTTCAATGAAAAAATATATAAAGGTCAAAATCATTCCTCGGGGGCTAAGGGAAAGAATTATACCTGCAGAACATCTTAGAAAAGAGCGCTTCTTACCACAATGGCAAGAACATAGTATTAACAATGGGGTCTTTGTGATGACAATGATGGTAGAAGAGGAGACAATTCAGCTAATAGAGATGGAAAAAACGCAGCTCAGACTACAAAATGATCTTGAAAAATATAAATCCTTTGATGATTTTGGGATGTACAATGCCAGAATCAAAAAAACATTGGATCTTGAAAATGAAAAAATCAAGGCCAATAAATTAAAAAAGTATCAGCGAGATGTGGATGATTTTTCCACAGGCAATGTGTTTATGGTGTTCCAACAAGCCCCACGTGGTAGAAGCCGTTCACGACGGCGTAGGATCAGTTGGGCATCATCAGGTGAATCACAAGATGAGGGGTCCCTAGGGGGTCCCTCTCCCCGCGGCCATAGTAAAAATCGGCCATACCAACAGAAGGGTATTTTGAGAAAAACTGAGGGCGTGGTTACACGCCAAAGTGCTTTTTTAGAGAAAAATCCCCCCATAAGACACGAAGGGGAAAAAGGAAGCAAGTACAAATAGATCGGAATGACAATCACGACCCTTCTAATAAAAAGGGCAATATAATTAACCTGTCCCAAACAGTTTTAGATAAAAACGATATATCCTTGCTGAATAAGGGCCTTACATTTTGTCCGTCAAATATGGTGCATCAGTTTGAAATTTACAAGGACATTCAATTATACCTAAGAAAAGTGCTATTAAGAGAGAAGTATTATCGAGATGATGAAATGGGGTTTGACTATGATTTAATGGGACAAACAGATATAGACGATTTTGAACTGATTGAGGGGATGGAGGAAGAGGAGATGGGTTTATGTGAACTACCATTACATACCGATATGCGTCCCAAATCAATTTATATGCCCTCCATTCAACAAAATAAATATATATCAACCTTTAACGAATGTTTGATGAGTGAAATTACTTCCTGGGGAGAAATGGCCCTTGAGTATGACAATTTAACATATGGTGAAAGACAGTCCCTTAAAAAGTTACAGAACTTGAAGGATATCTTAATAAAACGTAGTGACAAGGGAGGAAATATAGTGCTGTGGCCGCGGGAGATGTACCTGGAAGAGGCTCTCCGCCAGCTTAATGATAGGGAATGCTATGAACGTATATTGACTAATCCTTTTACTAATCTTAAAGATAAGCTTAACAAAAAACTACAGTGGGGATATTTGGATAATGTCCTTACGGAGCGAGAACTTAAAGCATTGACAGTGGATCAATTTGTAGTGCCTGTACTGTATATGCAACCTAAAATCCATAAAGATATGCTACGACCCCCAGGCCGCCCCATAATTGCAGCAATTAACGCACCAACTGAAAAAGTGGCTCAGTATGTTGATTTAAAACTTAAACCTATGGTAGAGAGATTGCCTTCATTTGTACTTGATACTATGCAATTGTTGGATAAATTACATAATGTTCATGTTCCTGAGACAGCGTTCTTGGTAGGTCTGGATGTTGAATCATTGTTTACGTCCATTCCAAACGAAGTGGGGCTAAGAGCTGTTGAGAAATACCTGTATAAGTACTATCCATGTGAGGATGCCCACAATGAATTTGTGGGACAAATGTTGAAATTTATTCTTGATAACAATTTTTTTTCATTTGATGGTAAATACTATAGACAGAGGAGAGGCGTGGCCATGGGGGCGGCTTGCTCTCCGGCATACGCGTGTCTCCATTTGGGCGCGTGGGAGGAGGAGATCGTCTATGGTGACCCGCGGTTCCGGGAGTACGTCCCCCTATGGCTCCGCTATGTGGATGACATTTTTATGTTGTGGACAGGGAGTCAGAGTGATTTGGAGCAATTTATCCAGAATTTAAATGCCAATAAATATAATATCTATTTGACATACAAAATGCATCAACAAACCATAGAATTTTTGGATGTAACTATTAATAAGGAAGGAGGTAGACTGACAACTTCAACTTATCGCAAACCAACGGCAGGTAATCTGCTGCTTCATTATGATAGTGCCCATCTAGAATCACAAAAAAGAGCTGTCCCTATTGGGCAGTTCCTGAGACTTCGCAGAAACTGCAGTGACATACAAAGATTTAGGGTCGAGGCCCATGACCTAAAAGAAAGACTCAGAGCTAGGGGCTATCCCCATAAATTGTTAAAATCTGCCCTATATAGAGCTTTGAAAACGGATCGGAACACATTGTTGACAAAAAAGAATAGAGAGAACCGTAGCTCTATACCACGACTGATTACAACCTATGGACCACATTGGGGAAGACTCAAGGATACATTACATAGATTCTGGCCCATACTGGAAAGGGACAAAAGATTAGCGAAAATAGTGGGACCCAGACCTACTTTGACAGCCAGACGTAACAAAAACTTAGCAGACTTATTAACCGCTTCTGAGTTGAAGCATACTCCACACCAAACCTTTTTCAAACGAAAAAATGGTATGTATAGGTGCAATGACTGTTCCATATGTCCCCTTATAGATGTGACTGATACATTTGTTAATTCATCTAGAACAAAAACTTATGATATTAGACATCCTATGACCTGTAAAACTAAAAATGTAGTGTATCAATTAACTTGCCCATGTGGAAAATTCTATATTGGGAAGACAAAGCGAGAAATGAGATCACGTATACAGGAACATGTTAGAAACATTGTGGATGCAGGTAAAGAGGAGAATGCTGGAAAAGAAAAAACTCCAGTTGCGTTGCATTTTTTGGAGTATCATAATTCAGATCCTTCTAAACTAAAGGCAAAGGCTATCTATCACTTGAATCCTAGTACTAGATATGCTAATTCTGATGTACAGTTATTTAAAAAGGAGAGCTACTGGATTTACGTGTTGGATACCTTGAGTCCAAAGGGCCTCAATACTGATTTGAACTTAAAGGTATTTCTGTAGCATTTCTATGGTTGATTTGTGTTATTGAGGGGACCTTGGGCCTTCCTATGGTGGGGTTGTATGGCCTTTAATTTATGTGTGACTGATTAACAACTGGATTCCTAAGTAATATGAAATATTAATATGTGTAAATTTATGCGTAGGTCTGGTTTAAGCTATGAAGAGAGAATGTATTGGATAATAGACTCTACAAGTATTAAACTCATGTGTTTTTGCTGGCATTCTATATGAGGCTATTGATAGCGAAGAATAATTCCTATTTCAATTTCTAGGTGTATTTAGTATGATTTCCACAAGATGGAGCTAAATTTCCACTGTTGAAGAACTAATATGTGTTAATCTATCTGACCACTAGATGGTGATGTGCTTTGCTGGCAATACGGAAGTGATACGGAAATACGTAGATTTATACGGAATCCATGCGGAATTACGTAATATACGGAACTACGTCACGCTGTACGGCTATAAATACGGAACCCATGCGGAATCACGTGATATACGCTCTGACGAAGCTCCGGGGGCGGGGCGAAATGCATTAGCGCTGACTACTACTATATCCGCACGCCAGGCCGCCATGCCAGCGTGGGATTAGCATCATTCGACTATACATCTAACCTGGGCCCAGTGAACCTTTCTGAGATGAGAGATACAGCATAGCTGATAAGTATACGCTTTATTACTGGATATATCTGATGTGGAGGTCCCTGTTGCGAGTGGACAGGGGGATGTTGAACTTTGCTGTACAGATACCAGTGATGGCCAAGTGACTGTTGATAGTGCTTTATTGATACAAGCAGTGGCTGTATCCTGTGAAATAGCAGTACCATATGGTCGCAGCAAATTTTAAGAAGCTCATAAGTGAACATTAATATCAGGATTATAGCCGTCACAGCGAAGATATCATCTAAATGTTTTTTATGCTACCTCCATATTGATCTGGAAGATTTACCCAGCTTATGATGGAACATCTTTTCAAATAGCATGCTACAACAAGTTTTTCTCTCAACTCTATAGGGGTTTTTTCTCGGATGGTACCACTGAATTTGTCTATTGCTAGCTGTATGCTGGCACAGGGTTATTCTATATTGGGTGGTTGAATGGGCCCAGATGTGTGAATGAATTGCTGATCATGCTGTATTGTTATGGCTGGCTTGGCGGCCTTATGTGCATGATCACACTGGTTTTAATTGTTTTTCTGACCTCTATGTGAGATTTTTTTGACGGATTTTTTTGACGGATTTTTTCGCTTGGCCATATGGCCCATAGGGTGGACCAAGTGCATCTCACATGGTTTACTAGAGGTTAATGAGGATACCAGTGTGATCTGCATACAGGCCAAATATTGTTTTATTGATGGGATGGGTTATGTGGACGCATCTTGCGTGTGGTGTGTCATCCACCGACTTATGCTTATGTAGATGTGCTACAAAAAAGCTTTTTTACACTGAACAATAAATTTTCATACTTTTGCAATTTAATATTCTTGTGGTTAATTTTCCATATCTAAGAGTGCGACATATGCTGGCTGGGTTGTAGGTGGGTTTCTTGTAGTTCTGTTTTTGCCAGTGTCTGCACCTAACGAAAGTTCCTATTGATGCATGTTATTGTGTTGCAAACAGGAAAATTCCTGCACAGGTTTTGTATTACTATATATATAATTTTTCTTGAATTTTGTATAGTACCCAGCCAGCCCGCATGCCCAGCCAGGTACCCAGCCAGCCTGCTTCCCAGCCAGGTACCCAGCCAGCCCGCATGCCCAGCCAGGTACCCAGCCAGCCCGCATGCCCAGCCAGGTACCCAGCCAGCCCGCATGCCCAGCCAGGTACCCAGCCAGCCCGCATGCCCAGCCAGGTACCCAGCCAGCATGCCCAGCCAGGTACCCAGCCAGCCAGCATGCCCAGCCAGGTACCCAGCCAGCCCGCTGCCCAGCCAGCCCGCATGCCCAGCCAGGTACCCAGCCAGCCAGCATGCCCAGCCAGGTACCCAGCCAGCCAGCATGCCCAGCCAGGTACCCAGCCAGCCCGCTGCCCAGCCAGGTACCCAGCCAGCCCGCATGCCCAGCCAGGTACCCAGCCAGCCCGCTGCCCAGCCAGGTACCCAGCCAGCCCGCTGCCCAGCCAGGTACCCAGCCAGCCCGCTGCCCAGCCAGGTACCCAGCCAGCCCGCTGCCCAGCCAGGTACCCAGCCAGCCCGCTGCCCAGCCAGGTACCCAGCCAGCCCGCTGCCCAGCCAGGTACCCAGCCAGCCCGCATGCCCAGCCAGGTACCCAGCCAGCCCGCATGCCCAGCCAGGTACCCAGCCAGCATGCCCAGCCAGGTACCCAGCCAGCCAGCATGCCCAGCCAGGTACCCAGCCAGCCCGCTGCCCAGCCAGGTACCCAGCCAGCCCGCTGCCCAGCCAGGTACCCAGCCAGCCCGCATGCCCAGCCAGGTACCCAGCCAGCCCGCTGCCCAGCCAGGTACCCAGCCAGCCCGCTGCCCAGCCAGGTACCCAGCCAGCCCGCTGCCCAGCCAGGTACCCAGCCAGCCCGCTGCCCAGCCAGGTACCCAGCCAGCCCGCTGCCCAGCCAGGTACCCAGCCAGCCCGCTGCCCAGCCAGGTACCCAGCCAGCCCGCATGCCCAGCCAGGTACCCAGCCAGCCCGCATGCCCAGCCAGGTACCCAGCCAGCCTGCTGCCCAGCCAGGTACCCAGCCAGCCTGCTGCCCAGCCCGCTGCCCAGCCAGGTACCCAGCCAGCCCGCTGCCCAGCCAGGTACCCAGCCAGCCCGCTGCCCAGCCAGGTACCCAGCCAGCCCGCTGCCCAGCCAGGTACCCAGCCAGCCCGCATGCCCAGCCAGGTACCCAGCCAGCCCGCATGCCCAGCCAGGTACCCAGCCAGCATGCCCAGCCAGGTACCCAGCCAGCCAGCATGCCCAGCCAGGTACCCAGCCAGCCCGCTGCCCAGCCAGGTACCCAGCCAGCCCGCATGCCCAGCCAGGTACCCAGCCAGCCCGCTGCCCAGCCAGGTACCCAGCCAGCCCGCTGCCCAGCCAGGTACCCAGCCAGCCCGCTGCCCAGCCAGGTACCCAGCCAACCCGCTGCCCAGCCAGGTACCCAGCCAGCCCGCTGCCCAGCCAGGTACCCAGCCAGCCCGCATGCCCAGCCAGGTACCCAGCCAGCCCGCTGCCCAGCCAGGTACCCAGCCAGCCCGCTTCCCAGCCAGCCTGCTGCCCAGCCAGGTACCCAGCCAGCCCGCATGCCCAGCCAGGTACCCAGCCAGCCCGCTTCCCAGCCAGGTACCCAGCCAGCCAGCATGCCCAGCCAGGTACCCAGCCAGCCAGCATGCCCAGCCAGGTACCCAGCCAGCCAGCATGCCCAGCCAGGTACCCAGCCAGCCAGCATGCCCAGCCAGGTACCCAGCCAGCCAGCATGCCCAGCCAGGTACCCAGCCAGCCAGCATGCCCAGCCAGGTACCCAGCCAGCCCGCTGCCCAGCCAGGTACCCAGCCAGCACGCTGCCCAGCCAGCCCGCATGGCCAGCCAGGTACCCAGCCAGCCCGCATGGCCAGCCAGGTACCCAGCCAGCCAGCATGGCCAGCCAGGTACCCAGCCAGCCCGCATGGCCAGCCAGGTACCCAGCCAGCCCGCATGGCCAGCCAGGTACCCAGCCAGCCCGCATGGCCAGCAAGGTACCCAGCCAGCCCGCATGGCCAGCCAGGTACCCAGCCAACCCGCATGCCCAGCCAGGTACCCAGCCAGCCCGCATGCCCAGCCAGGTACCCAGCCAGCCCGCATGCCCAGCCAGGTACCCAGCCAGCCCGCATGCCCAGCCAGGTACCCAGCCAGCCCGCATGCCCAGCCAGGTACCCAGCCAGCCCGCATGCCCAGCCAGGTACCCAGCCAGCCCGCATGCCCAGCCAGGTACCCAGCCAGCCAGCATGCCCAGCCAGGTACCCAGCCAGCCAGCATGCCCAGCCAGCCCGCTGCCCAGCCAGGTACCCAGCCAGCACGCTGCCCAGCCAGCCCGCATGGCCAGCCAGGTACCCAGCCAGCCCGCATGGCCAGCCAGGTACCCAGCCAGCCCGCATGGCCAGCCAGGTACCCAGCCAGCCCGCATGGCCAGCCAGGTACCCAGCCAGCCCGCATGGCCAGCCAGGTACCCAGCCAGCCCGCATGGCCAGCCAGGTACCCAGCCAACCCGCATGCCCAGCCAGGTACCCAGCCAGCCCGCATGCCCAGCCAGGTACCCAGCCAGCCCGCATGCCCAGCCAGGTACCCAGCCAGCCCGCATGCCCAGCCAGGTACCCAGCCAGCCAGCATGCCCAGCCAGGTACCCAGCCAGCCAGGTACCCAGCCAGCCCGCATGCCCAGCCAGGTACCCAGCCAGCCCGCTGCCCAGCCAGGTACCCAGCCAGCCCGCTGCCCAGCCAGGTACCCAGCCAGCCCGCTGCCCAGCCAGGTACCCAGCCAGCCCGCTGCCCAGCCAGGTACCCAGCCAGCCCGCTGCCCAGCCAGGTACCCAGCCAGCCCGCATGCCCAGCCAGGTACCCAGCCAGCCCGCATGCCCAGCCAGGTACCCAGCCAGCCCGCATGCCCAGCCAGGTACCCAGCCAGCCAGCATGCCCAGCCAGGTACCCAGCCAGCCCGCATGCCCAGCCAGGTACCCAGCCAGCCCGCATGGCCAGCCAGGTACCCAGCCAGCCCGCATGGCCAGCCAGGTACCCAGCCAGCCCGCATGGCCAGCCAGGTACCCAGCCAGCCCGCATGGCCAGCCAGGTACCCAGCCAGCCCGCATGGCCAGCCAGGTACCCAGCCAGCCCGCATGCCCAGCCAAGTACCCAGCCAGCCCGCTGCCCAGCCAGGTACCCAGCCCACTGCCCGCTCGCTTAGCCAGGCAGTGGCTGGAAAGTGTAATGGTTAAGGGCTCTGCCTCTGACACAGGAGACCTTGGTTCAAATCTCGGCTCTGCCTGTTCAGTAAGCCAGCACCTATTCAGTAAGAAGTTTCTTGGGCAAGTCTCCTTAACACTGCTACTGCCTACTGAGTGCGCTCTAGTGGCTGCCTCGCAAGTGCTTTGAGTCCAACAGGAGAAAGGCGCTATACAAATACTGCAATTAATTACTCAGCCAGCCCACTGCTTGCTCACCCAGCTACCCAGCCAGCCCACTACCCGCTCACCCAGCCAGGTACTCAGCCAGCCCACTGGTGTTATGCTGCCCACTGTATGATTTACTGCTGAAATGCTGCCCACATTGTGATTATTTTCTGGTGAAATGTTGCCCACATTGCAATTATTCTCTGCTGAAATGTTGCACTCATTGCGATTATTTTCTGGTGAAATGTTGCCCACATTGCGATTATTCTTTGCTGAAATGTTGCCCACATTGCGATTATTTTCTGGTGCAATGTTGCCCACATTGCGATTATTTTCTGGTGCAATGTTGCCCACATTGCGATTATTTTCTGGTGCAATGTTGCCCACATTGCGATTATTTTCTGGTGAAATGTTGCCCACATTGCAATTATTCTCTGCTGAAATGTTGCACTCATTGCGATTATTTTCTGGTGCAATGTTGCCCACATTGCGATTATTTTCTGGTGAAATGTTGCCCACATTGCAATTATTCTCTGCTGAAATGTTGCACTCATTGCGATTATTTTCTGGTGAAATGTTGCCCACATTGCGATTATTTTCTGGTGAAATGTTGCCCACATTGCGATTATTCTTTGCTGAAATGTTGCACTCATTGCGATTATTTTCTGGTGAAATGTTGCCCACATTGCGATTATTCTTTGCTGAAATGTTGCACTCATTGCGATTATTCTTTGCTGAAATGTTGCCCACATTGCGATTATTTTCTGGTGAAATGTTGCCCACATTGCGATTATTCTTTGCTGAAATGTTGCACTCATTGCGATTATTTTCTGGTGAAATGTTGCCCACATTGCGATTATTCTTTGCTGAAATGTTGCACTCATTGCGATTATTTTCTGGTGAAATGTTGCCCACATTGCGATTATTCTTTGCTGAAATGTTGCAATCATTGCGATTATTCTTTGCTGAAATGTTGCCCACATTGCGATTATTTTCTGGTGAAATGTTGCCCACATTGCGATTATTTTCTGGTGAAATGTTGCCCACATTGCGATTATTCTTTGCTGAAATGTTGCACTCGTGATTATTCTCTGCTGAAATGCTGCACACATTACGATTATTTTATGGTGAAACGCTGCCCCATTATGATTATTTGGCACCTATGGGGGGGCATCCAAATTCTCGCAAGGGGGCCCAGTGATTTCTAGTTACGCCCCTGACTACTACCTAAACTGGGGATACCTATAGACCTGGATATCTATACTGGGGACACCTATAGTATGTCTACATTTGGACACCTATAGACCTGGCTACTGTACTTATACTAATTATTTATATAGCGCCAACATATTACGCAGCGCTGTACAGAGTATGTATTGGTTTGTCATATAACTGTCCCACAGAGGGGCTCACAATCTAATCCCTACCATAGTCATATGTCTATGTATGTATCGTAGTCTAGGGCCAATTTTTAGGGGAAGCCAATTAACATTATACTTATCTGTATCGTATGTTGTTGGGATGTGGGAGGAAACCAGAGTGTCTTAAGGAAACCCACACAGACAAAGGGAGAACATACAAACTCCTTGCAGATGTTGACCTGGCTAGGATTCGAACCAGGAACCCAGCGCTGCAAGGCGAGAGTGCTAACCACTACGCCATCATGCTGCCATACCACTGTACTATATTGCACTTACATCTTTAGCAGTACTTCACGGAGTACGTAGTCATGTCACTAACAATCCTCTGAGGAGCTTACAATCTAATTCTCCCATAGTCTAATGTCCTACCATATTATTATGTATTTATATAGCACTGGCATCTTCTGCAGCACTTTGCAGAGAACATAGTCATGTTACTGACTTTTCTCAGGGGAGCTCACACTCTAATACCTACCACTATTTTGTGCGAGAGAACACTGGCTAATGTGTGTGTGTGTGTGTGTGTGTGTGTGTGTGTGTGTGTGTGTGTGGGTGTGGGGGGGGTTTGGGGAGGGGGGAACATTTCCTACTTGCTTTTTTAAGGTCACTTTACTTATACCCAGGGAGAAACCATGGTCCCACTGACTTTGGGCTGCACTCTTACTAGGATATTTTAATTGGCCACACCCACTGTGTTATGGACACGCCCACTGCATTCTGTGGCCACGCCCATGCTTCGCGCGCCGCCAACATTCTCCTGGGGGGCGCCATAGGTTTGGGGTGCCTAGGGGAGCCCCAACCCTAAATACAGCCCTGACCCAGCGCCCGCACTGATATGCGGAAGTGACATCACTTCCGCATATCGAGCGGGTGCATCCAGCGCCCGCTCTTCCTGGTTGGGTCGCCGCTGATCCTGTGGTCTGCTACAAGGTAAGGGGGGGTTGGGGGAGCGGCGGCAGCGGGGGGCCTCCCTGGCACTCACTCACTCCCTAAAGGGGCTCCCTGGCACTCACTCACTCCCTAAAGGGGCTCCCTGGCACTCACTCACTCCCTAAAGGGGCTCCCCCTGGCACTCACTCCCTAAAGGGGCTCCCTGGCACTCACTCACTCCCTAAAGGGGCTCCCCCTGGCACTCACTCACTCCCTAAAGGGGCTCCCTGGCACTCACTCCCTAAAGGGGCTCCCTAGCACTCACTCACTCCCTAAAGGGGCTCCCCCTGGCACTCACTCACTCCCTAAAGGGGCTCCCTGGCACTCACTCACTCCCTAAAGGGGCTCCCCCTGGCACTCACTCACTCCCTAAAGGGGCTCCCTGGCACTCACTCACTCCCTAAAGGGGCTCCCTGGAACTCACTCACTCCCTAAAGGGGCTCCCCCTGGCACTCACTCACTCCCTAAAGGGGATCCCTGTCACTCACTATCGGGGTCCCTGTCACTCACTACCTAACTGGAGGCGCCTGTCACTCACTAGCTAACCTGGGGGTCCCTGTCACCCACTACCTAACTCGGGGGGCTACCATATTAAGGGGGCATTCTGCCTATTTATGTAAAATGCTGTCTATTTATGTGCCTCATGACTGCTGAATTTGTCTTGTTGGGAGCCTTATGATTTGTTGGGGGCCTCAATATTGCTGAATTTGTCTTGTTGGGGGCCTCATGATTTGTTGGAGGCCTCATGATTGCTGAATTTGTCTTATAGGGGGCCTCATGATTTGTTGGAGGCCTCATGATTGCTGAATTTGTCTTGTTGGGAGCCTTATGATTTGTTGGGGGCCTCAATATTGCTGAATTTGTCTTGTTGGGGGCCTCATGATTTGTTGGGGGCCTCATGATTGCTGAATTAGTCTTGTTGGGGGCCTCGTGATTTGTTGGGGGCCGCATGATTGCTGAATTTGTCTTGTTGGGGGCCTCATGATTTGTTGGAGGCCTCATGATTGCTTAATTTGTCTTGTTGGGGGCCTCATGATTTGTTGGGGGCCTCATGATTGCTGATTTTGTCTTGGTGGGGGTCACATGATTGCTAAATGCGAGACTATGGGAAATGCTGAATCCTTATCATATGAGACAATAGCATTAAACCTACTTTTTTAGCTTTTTAAAACAGAAAATAAAACTGGGAGGTTCTAAAAAAATGAATACATTTTTCAGGAGTAGGATGGATGAAATTGTTTATCTTCACAGTTTATTTTTAACTTGGATTTTCCATAATGTTCATGTATGAGTTAAAACGTTTGTACAGTATTTAGTTTAAATTGCGGTTGCCACTTTGCGATAGATAAGTGACTTTTGGATTGCAGTTTGGGCACTCGGCCTCCAAAAGGTTCGCCACCACTGTCATAATCTAATGTCCCACCATTGCTAGGTTCATGTAAATTTGTCTCCACCCGGCCGTTACCACACCTATATTCTGGTCCATGGCCCACACATTTTTCGGTGCGGCACGATAAGCACGCCACACAACGTGATCCTCATATTTTTGGCACGCTAGCTGCAGTGTGCTGAATTCTGCTGCCTACAGTATGTACAGTATACGCTGTTCTCTAGTGCCTGCACTGTGTGCGGCTTTACCTCCAGTGTGTACAGTGTAAGGTGTTACTCTGTGCCTTTACTGATTGTAAACCAGCTATATTGTATGCTGATCCCTGCTACTTTCAGTATGTACAGTATTAGCTGTAAAGCCTGGTACACACATACAATTTTGATTAGCCAATTTTAGCTCTGTTCATAAAATTCATTGTCTGTTGGCCCACTTACTGCACGGGGGTGGTAAAATTGGGGGTCAGTGATTGACCAATCAAAATTGTATGTGCGTATACATCTTTGATCTATGCCTATACTGATTGTAAATTATCCAAATGAATGACAGGGGGCTCCATCCAATATTTCGATGGGCAGGCCCGTTATCTGTAGCTTACACCGCTGCTAAGTTCATGTACATTTGGCCCCACCCATGGCCACACCCACTCACCGCATGGCCACGCCCATTTTTTGCCGCGGTCCCTGTCACTCACTACCTAACTGGAGGCGCCTGTCACTCACTAGCTAACCTGGGGGTCCCTGTCACCCACTACCTAACTTGGGGGGCTACCATATTAAGGGGGCATTCTGCCTATTTATGTAAAATGCTGTCTATTTATGTGCCTCATGACTGCTGAATTTGTCTTGTTGGGAGCCTTATGATTTGTTGGGGGCCTCAAGATTGCTTAATTTGTCTTGTTGGGGGCCTCATGATTTGTTGGGGGCCTCATGATTGCTGAATTTGTCTTGTTGGGGGCCTCATGATTTGTTGGGGGCCTCATGATTGCTGAATTTGTCTTGTTGGGGGCCTCATGATTTGTTGGAGGCCTCATGATTGCTGAATTTGTCTTGTTGGGGGCCTCATGATTTGTTGGGGGCCTCATGATTGCTGAATTTGTCTTGGTGGGGGTCACATGATTGCTAAATGCGAGACTATGGGAAATGCTGAATCCTTATCATATGAGACAATAGCATTAAACCTACTTTTTTAGCTTTTTAAAACAGAAAATAAAACTGGGAGGTTCTAAAAAAATGAATACATTCTTCAGGAGTAGGATGGATGAAATTGTTTATCTTCACAGTTTATTTTCAACTTGGATTTTCCATAATGTTCATGTATGAGTTAAAACGTTTGTACAGTATTTACCGTATATACTCGCAAGCAAGCCGACCCGCATGTAAGCCGACCCCCCCACTTTTACCCCAAAAAAAGGGAAAAAATGATTGACCCTCATGTAAGCCGGGGGTAGGAAACGCTGGCCGCGTGATCCCCCCAGTATGTCCCAGTATAGCTAGTATAGTGCCCAGTATAGGTAGGTAGTGCTCAGTATAGCTAGTAAAATGCCCCAGTATAGCTAGTATAGTGCTCAGTATAGCTAGTATAGTGCTCAGTATAGCTAGTATAGTGCTCAGTATAGCTAGTATAGTGCTCATTATAGCTAGTATAGTGCTCAGTATAGCCAGTATAGTGCTCAGTATAGCCAGTATAGTGCTCAGTATAGCCAGTATAGTGCTCAGTATAGCCAGTATAGTGCTCAGTATAGCCAGTATAGTGCTCAGTATAGCCAGTATAGTGCTCAGTATAGCCAGTATAGTGCTCAGTATAGCTAGTATAGTGCCCCAGTTTAGCTAGTATAGTGCCCCATTATAGCTAGTATAGTGCCCCATTATAGCTAGTATAGTGCCCCATTATAGCTAGTATAGTGCCCCATTATAGCTAGTATAGTGCCCCATTATAGCTAGTATAGTGCCCCATTATAGCTAGTATAGTGCCCCATATAGCTAGCATAGTGCCCCATATAGCTAGCATAGTGCCCCATATAGCTAGCATAGTGCCCCATATAGCTAGCATAGTGCCCCATATAGCTAGCATAGTGCCCCAGTATGGGTGGGTAGGTGCTGTCCCTCCCCGCCCCCCCGCGGCTGCCGCTGCTGCTATTACCTCAGGCGGCGCCGCTTCCTCTATCCCCGTCCTCCTCCGGTAACTCATTCACAGCAGCGCGCCTCTCGCTGCTGTGATGACGAGGAAACCATAGAGAGCGGCTTCCTGTAGCGGCGATGCCGTTACTATGGGAACCGCTCTCTATGGTTTCCTGCGTCATCACAGCAGCGGGGGGCGCGCTGCTGTGAATGAGTTACTTACCGGAGGAGGACGGGGATAGAGGAAGCGGCGCCGCTTAAGGTAATAGCAGCGGCAGCCGCGGGGGGAGCGGGGAGGGACAGCACCTATCCACCCATGACTCGCAAGCAAGCCGACCCCCCAACTTTTGGCCCACTTTTGGGGGGTCAAAAATTCGGCTTGCTTGCGAGTATATACGGTAGTTTAAATTGCGGTTGCCACTTTGCGATAGATAAGTGACTTTTGGATTGCAGTTTGGGCACTCGGCCTCCAAAAGGTTCGCCACCACTGTCATAATCTAATGTCCCACCATTGCTAGGTTCATGTAAATTTGTCTCCACCCGGCCATTACCACACCTATATTCTGGTCCATGGCCCACCCATTTTTCGGTGCGGCACGATAAGCACGCCGCACAACGTGATCCTCATATTTTTGGCACGCTAGCTGCAGTGTGCTGATTTCTGCTGCCTACAGTATGTACAGTATACGCTGTTCTCTAGTGCCTGCACTGTGTGCGGATTTACCTCCAGTGTGTACAGTGTAAGGTGTTACTCTGTGCCTTTACTGATTGTAAACCAGCTATATTGTATGCTGATCCCTGCTTCTTTCAGTATGTACAGTATTAGCTGTAAAGCCTGGTACACACATACAATTTTGATTAGCCAATTTTAGCTCTGTTCATAAAATTCATTGTCTGTTGGCCCACTTACTGCACGGGGGTGGTAAAATTGGGGGTCAGTGATTGACCAATTAAAATTGTATGTGCGTATACATCTTTGATCTATGCCTATACTGATTGTAAATTATCCAAATGAATGACAGGGGGCTCCATCCAATATTTCGATGGGCAGGCCCGTTATCTGTAGCTTACACCGCTGCTAAGTTCATGTACATTTGGCCCCACCCATGGCCACGCCCACTCACCGCATGACCACGCCCATTGTTTGCCTACCTCCCCGTCTGGTGCCCACAGGTGCCCCCAATCTCCAAGGACCCTAGAAACGCCCCTGCCCAAGACTAAGTCAGTCCCCACACAGCATCTCTGCCTGCAGGCCGCTTGACTGCCTTCTCCACCACCAACAGGGTCCAGGACTCCAGGTGGATTCCTGAATTTTGCTAGCAGTGGCCGCTATAATAATTTTTCTGGTGTGTGTACATGCCTTCCTAATTTTTCTGGCTGCACTGCAGCTGCAACAACAAAACAAAAGGCATGTACATATGCCCATTCCCCTTCGTGATCATTACCTTGCCGCGGTGAAGGGGCTTGCATATCACAATGAAGCAATGACCGGCTAAATGAGTGTGTTGGGGGGCATATCTGACCCAAGAAGGTAATAAGGTCATTGCTTCATTGTGGACAGACCAAATTCGATCAGCTGGACACTCAGTCACTGTTGTTCTGTCATTTAGCTACCTCAGCCCGACCATATGGGCTTGAAAACCGCCATTGCCTGCACTCTCGCCATGGTGCGCACCAGTCCAGCATGGCCATCACTACACAAACAGCTGTTTTTGCGGTGCGTTACACAGTGAGTTTAGTCTGTCAGTGTGAAGCAGTACACTAATTACACTACCTGATTGATGTATACACATGCAAGATGTTTTGCAGCACTTTAGGCCTCCAATTTAGCAATACAATGTGATTTCTGTCCTTAAACGCTGCTGTGCATAAAATCCGGATTTTTCCCCGGGACTTTTGGCGTGTATCCCACTCCGCCATGCCCCCCTACAGGTGTTAGACCCCTTGAAATATCTTTTCCATCACTTTAATGGCCACAATTAGTGTTTGTAGTTTTGAAAGTTCGCCTGCCCATTGAAGTCTATGGCGGTTCAAAAGTTCACATGTTCGCGAACTTTTTTTGCGCGTTCGATGTTCGCAAAATTAAAATTGGAGGTTCCAGACAACTCTACGTTCCATTTGTCCACTGTGATCAATGGATATCTCCGTCCTCCATTTTAAAAATGGCCATTACCTACTAACAGCTTCCTGGTCAGCACACAGTTAAAATCACCCACTTGAGCCATAGGGAAACATGGACATTACCTTGCACATTCAGTTGTAACTGACAGCTGCAGATATGCAACTGACAGCAACTGATATATTTCAGTTCTGACAAAATATTGTCAGGACTGGAAGGGATCACTGTAAGAAGAAAATCGCTAACCTCTGAGAGGAACCGACGGTGAGGTTAGTATGTAATATTCATTTGCAGCTACGTCATGTGTTTATTTTAAATAATTTTACTCACTTCATGTTTCCTTTAAAAAGGCAGAAAATAATAGTGAGTACTCTAAGGCATATTATAAGCATTTGGAGAAATTCTTAAAATGATCATTCTCATCTCCAGCTAGTTTTTCTATGATCTCAGCTGGGCATAGTTTATTAAAGGGACTCAGAGCTCGAAATGAAATCAAAATCTGAACTTACCTGGTGCTTTCTCCAGCCCACCGTAGGTCGGGAGGTCCCTCGACGTCCATCTGGCTCTTCTCCCAGGGCCTGGCCAGAAATTGCTCCCCGTCGGGCTCCTCTTCCTGAAAGCTGACGTCAGTCATCACCACGCCGGCCGGCGTGACAGTACTGAGCATGCGCAGTTTAATCGCGCATGCGCCGTACTGTCACGCCGGCCGCCATGACGCGAGGCGGCCAGCGTGGTGATGACTGACGTCACCTTTCAGGAAGAGGAGCCCGACACTCGGGCCCAGTGTCGCCGGGAGCCACTGAGGAGCCATTTCTAACCAGGCCCTGGGAGAAGAGCCAGATGGACGTCGAGGGACCTCCCGACCTACGGCGGGCTGGAGAAAGCCCCAGGTAAGTTCAGACTTTGATTTTAGTTAGAGCTTGGAGTCCCTTTAAAAATGTTTTTTAAACTTTGGATTGTCTTTTCAAACAAAAGAAAGACAACCAACCAACAGATAAGTTCACGAATAATTGACAGTACAAAAGATATAAACACTGCTTGAAGTGACGTCACAACATTCATGATCAAAGCCAGTTTATTGAACTTAAATTCCTTCTGTAGTAGAATCATAATGGAAACGATGGTGACTCCTTTTAGGTTAGTACCCTATTATTCTTGAGAGAGTCTCTGATGAAGTCTGGGATAGCATGGTTTGTAAATTATTTAAAGGGAACCTAAACTGAGAAGGATATGTATTTTTCCTTTTAAAATAATACCAGTTGCCTGACACTCCTGCTGATCTTTCAGCCACAGACCCTCAACAAGCATGCAGATCAGGGGCTCTGACTGAAGTCAGACTGAATTAGCTGCATGTTCGTTTCAGGTGTGTGATTCAGCCACTACTGCAGCCAAAGAGATCAGCAGGACTGACAAGCAATTGGTATAGGAAACATCCATATCCCTCGCAGTTAAGGTTCCCTTTAAGGTGTTCCTATCCCTTTGTATTCCTGGGAGGTTAACAAAGCATCTCCTTCAGATTCCTAGACAGCAGTCATGTCTGGTTGAGTATATGGTGGGTTGTCTATTTTTAAACCCTTTTGACAATATTGTTCGCTCTTATTTTTTTGATGACATCTACATTTCTAGCAATTTACTTGCATTCAGTCAGTCTAAGAATTAGACATTCAGGACAGAAACAAATAGAATGCTGATGATACACTGAGGTATTTAAAATATTAATGAAGCACTTGAAGGTGTCTTGAAATGTGTATATATAGTTTAAAAAATAGAAACAGGAATAATTCTCAAACTGAATACAGACTGAGTGGTGAACACAGTTTTGTAAACAGGTAATGACTAGAAATGATGCGCACCATCATCCAAGGTAAAAAGAAAAGGAATTCCTCACTAAGTGGGTAAGCATCATCTGCTTAAGGGATTACAAAGAGCCATGTGACAGGTCCAGTTGGAGCATCCTTATAAATTGTTTTTCTTCTGTTTATTGATCCACCTGACAACTGCAAGCAGATCTCATAACAGAGGTCCATGCCAGTCAGAAAGTCAATCTCTGCAATAATATGAGGGAAAGTAACAAGTGACTGTTGAGCAGAGCTGATTCTGACACAAAAAGGAGAAACAAAAAATCCACTTCAGTCTTGATATCTCCAGACCTTGATACTTATATTTGTTAAGCCATCATTATCAATTTGAACATCACTATGTCATGAGTAAATATAAATATGTCCAAGGGGTTTCCTACTTCTGAATCTATTAAACCAGGTACGTTGCTGGCTGCCTTTTATCAAGTAATTGGGTAATCTATTCACACAATTTCTATACCTGTAAAAGACAAGTAAAATTAATTAGAAATGTTGCATCATCATTGTGTCTGAATGTCAGGTTTACAAGACAAGAGTTTGCATTCCTAGTGTTAGTTTCCTATTGTACAAAGTGGATCTGGAAGTCAATGGGTGACAGCAGAGTGATGCATCTGCTATTACTCTAAGGTTGGTGTAAACATATAAAATATTTTATTATTATTAATAGTGGTTAGCACAGGGAATAATTACAACGGGGGACTTAACATCAGTGAGTGGCCCAAGCCCCCAAGCAAAATTATCATGGCAACCCCCCCCCCATGTGTCGGACAATCCATTCTTCCCTATATTGGCCAGCTGTTCCACTTCTCCCCCTCTCGTGCAGAGTAATATTTGCCAAGTCCATGCTATATCTGGTCTCCTATTCCTCCCCAGAACTGTGCACTCTATGCTGCCACCCAGGGGCTACTGATGATGTGATATGCATTGGGAGCAGTGGCGTAGGAATCACTATAGCAGCCATAGCATCTGCTATGGGGCCATTAGCCACCAGGGGGCCCCACTGCTCCTGGCTGCCTGCGTTTTTTTTCAGTTTTTTTTTAATATATATATCCCACTGGTCCCCTGGTCGCCACCCTAACCCCCTCTCACCCCCTCCCCACAGAGGCTCACTGAAGCTGGAGGCAGGCAGATGAAAGGGGACTATTTTTTCACCTGCCGCCTCACAGCGCATTGACAGGAAGAGCTCTGTTCCCGACAATATCTTTATAGTTCCGGCTGAGTCAGGAACAGAGCAGTACTGTGAAAGGTTCCGCCCCCTCTGTTGCACCTGTGTGCAGAGCCAGAGCACTGAAAGGGAAAGAGAGAGGACAACCAGCTGCATGACAACCTGGTAGGAAATAATGTTGTCATTATGCTGGTGCCACCTCTGTCACCACCTTTGCTGTCTCTTTTCCCTGTGTGCACTTTTTACATTTTCAAGAAAGGAAGCTCCACTGCAGCTGTGCAAGCCCCGCCCACTACCTGCGCTAATCTCTGCCCAATGCAGCCTCGAAACTCCGCCCACTTCTGACTCGACGCTCTGCCCATTGCCATAGGTAAGTTTTGTGTCTAGGGCAATTTGGAGTGGAGAGGCAGCTCAGTCTCCCAACATCCTCACTGACTTCTCCCTTCCCTGCACCCACATTGACCTCTCTATCACCCAATACCCTCACTGTCTCCCTCCCCCAGCAAACTCATAAACCTCTCCCTCCCCTAGCTAGTACCCTTATTGACCTTTCCCCCTGCACCCACACTTACCTCTCCCTTCCCCAGCACCCTCACTGACCTCTCCCTTCCCCAACGCCCTCACTGACCTCTCCCTTCCCCAGCACCCTCACTGACCTCCCCCTTCCCCAGCGCCCTCACTGACCTCTCCCTTCACCCTAAATGATCTCTCTCTCCACCAACATCCACACTGATCTCTCCACCAGCGCACACACTGACCTCTCCCTTTAGCAGCACTTTCACTGTCCTCTCCCTTTCCCAGCGCCCTCACTGTCCTCTCCCTTTCCCAGTGGCCTCATTGACCTCTCCCTCCCCAAGCAAACTCACTGACACTGACATATTCCTCTCCCAGCACCCTCACTGACCTCTACTAGCACCCTTAATGACCACTCCCTTTCCCTGCACCCACACTTGTCATACGTATTTACTTATGTCTCTACATACACTTGGGGGGCAACCTAGCATTGGGAGGTATATCTAATTACCTATACTGGAGGCTAAGTGGCATATAGGTACTTTACAAAAAAATCGGGGGGGGGGGGGGGGGGCATGGGGCCCCATGACTTCTAGCTACGCCCCTTATTGGGAGACTCAGGATGTCAGTATGCAGCACATAGATGCCATGAGGAAAAGACCCAATACAGTGTGGGCTATGTAACTATAACAGTGCTACTTGGGCCTACTTTGCACAAGAAACAAAAGGAGGAGTCGGTCCCCATAGCCTGTGGCCTGGACCCCCCGGCCGTGAGAGTTGCAGGGACTATTGTCATTGCACTAAGTTACACAGTATCTACAGTAGGATTTTGTAACTCCTGCTGGATACTTTATATTTATTATATTTTATTACTGTATTCCATGTCCTGAGGAAACACTAGTTTGTATAGTGCGAAACGGCTGTTGACCATTCTTACATGCTTATCCCTCTCTCTCCTGGCATTATTGTGCTGCTGATGCTAACTTTTAAATGTTTACAATAAAAGCTTTTTTTAACTGGATGTGCCCAGCCGCTCTTGTCTACATGGTGACCAACAAACAAAAGGCAGTCTTACTGCTATGTATGTGTATCCATTTATTTATAGCATCATTCAAAAATATATACGTTTCATATTTGCTATTTTCATCCGGTAGGTATGGCTAAATTTTATATTTTCAATTTCCAAATGGTTGCGTTTATAGTGGTGCTGCTCTGAAACCAGGTTACACAGCATGCCGAGTCACAACCTCATCAACCTCACAACTGAGCATCTGGAATATTTGTTTTTTTTAACCAATTCACGAACAAGTGTTTTTACCCTAATGGACCAGAGCAATTTTCACCTGTTAGCGCTCCTCCCTTTCATTCACCACTAACTGTATCACACCAACATGATCTATACCTTTTTTTTCACCAAAAATTAATCTTTTTGTAGGTGATACTTGTTTTCAGTAATTACTTTATTTTCTATGCATTTTACAGGGAAACACAAGAAAATAAATGAAAAAAATACATTATTTTTTCAATTTCATCCCCTATAGTTTTAAAGCAGTAGGATCAGCCATACCATGCCAGGGGAAAAAAACACATATATAAGTAGATAAATACTTGATCTACTTACATAACACATGTATTATACTGTCCACGTTTTGATTTCAGTGAATGTTATATAGTAAACGACGAGAATTCTGTTCCTGGTGGGGGCCATGTCTTTTGCCCACAGTTAAGGCTAACTCGTGATGTCATTTCTGCCCTTTACTTTTTTTCTTGTCTCCTCCAATCGCTGAGTCGCCTCAGCCTTGCTTGTAAACACAAGTGAGTAGGGGATTAGGTTTTAGATAAGCAGCTGGCAGGGAAATAAAGGGAAGAGGAGGAATACATAATAGATAAAAAGAACCCCCAGCATGCAATTCATTGGCACGACTACTAAAGGGCCAGTGTTTCCTAAAGTATGTGATAACTCCAAATCATAACAGCAGAAAAAGTTTTGAAAGTTTTGAATGCAGGCTTAGCATCTTTATCACTTAATACACTCAGACCAGTTGCTGTTGAAATTTGATTTTTATGGTGATAATACCGCTTTAAATTAAGCAATGCTACTATAAATAAAACCCACACATTTTATTTGCCCACTTACCACAACATTTAAATTATGTTTCTAGTACAATGTATGACAACAATATATTATTTGGAAATAAAGGTGTATTTTTTTCTGGTTTGTCTTTTTTTTTTTTTTTCTTGTATCCAGCCAATAATTACAATCCTTTTTACTAAAATAACAGTATTATACCCATAACATGGAACTACTTATCATTTTTATATGCAGTTTTCATTGAAAGTAATCTTTGGTTATGTATTTTTATATCATATGCTATTTTTTAATTGCCATTAGCAATACCCATGGCAGACAAAATTAAGAACTTCTGCATCTGATATATTTGGAAAGATAAATCTTTTTAACATTTTAAAAATATACATTATAAACATCATATTTTTTTCTGGAGCCAATCGGAAGCCACTTCATTGAGTTCCATTTTAATTGAAACTTATTACATTGTATTTTTCAGCAGTACACTTTGCCGGAAGGCATCTCTTACTTTATTCTGCCTGTTTACACATGAATGATTTTGTGGCTGTGCCATACATGTAATTCCTCCTGGAGCAAAACAGGGTAAAAAGACCAAACCGGCTAAGCATTTATTTTCTCTAAACTTTCAATGTAAAACTTTTCAGCAGTGCATGCAAGTGCGGCATATGACAACATTCCACTTTGGAGGAAAATGAAGAAAAAGTTTATCCCTCGGTTTCTAGCTTCATTAAGCATATTCAATGGTTCAGACCCTAAGGCTCCAAAGTATGTCATTTTCTGGTATGTCAATAAAATACACCAGCATTTCCAGGCTCCAGGCATTAGCTCATGTTGCTGCAACTACTTTAAAATCAAAATGTAATAAAAATATCAATACCAAACAAAATGATATATTCATGCAATTATAGCATTTAATGTGCTGTGATTGTTTTGAGATTGCTAGATTTGCATTGTATACTGTGCCTATATTTATTCTCTATTTTTTCTCTGAAGCATACACCTAGTTATTTTTGCTGTGTTTGCTCAACAAAGGGTTTATCACATTTTGAATAGGAATATAAAAAGCTATTACAAACACAGCTAAGACAACAACAACAACAACATGCCATAATAATAAAGTTAGGATGCTTGGGAACATTTAGGCACATGCTAACAAACGGGCTTAGTTCACTAGTGTTATATATAAAAAAAGAACTATGCAACTGAAAATTAAAATATGAGACTCTTTTCTTTGATACTAAAGTTCTATTAATTATCTGTACCACACATACAATTCATTATATCATACTTTTTTTTTTTTGATCCAATGTCACTTTAAAATGTTTGTGAACTTCAATTGATACTGGACATAGACTTTAATACAAAATCTGCATACAGCGAGTTAGAATAACGCAATCCAACACAACGCAGTACTGTGAAAAGGACCATCAAATTGTATGGGCACTGAGTTGACATGCAGAATTATTCTGCAACACAACTAAGCACTATGAACTAGTCCTAAAAGCTGAGTCTTTATATTTAAATATGCAACCAATTTTAAAGGTAACTTTTTGTTAATACATAATAGATTCAGCTGAAAGTAAATCCTTATATTGCAGGAATCACTAAGGTAACCCATCACTCTCCCTGACTGTGCTAATACCCTCTGTGCTGCAATAATTTATATGGCAATCAGAGTGTATACGGCAGTATATTATAGTAACCTCATATTCCCCCTCAACAAAAGTCAAAAAAACATAGAACCCCAACATGGAAACAATTGAAATAGTGCTCAACAACAGTAAATAATAGCCTTTCTTATAAGAAAATAAGACACAAGTACTGCTAAAGTATATTGATACACAATCTTTAAAACATCAATCAAGTACGTTAAAGTACTTTTGTCTTAATGGGCTTGATTCACAAAGTGGTGCAAACTGTTTAGCACGGGTGTGCTAAACAGTTAGCACGTGAAGTGCCGTTCACGGACTTTTGTGCGCACAAAGTGCTGCGATTCGCGCGATCGCGGCCTTTTGCATGCGCAATTTGCCACAGATTGCGCGCGCAAAAGTCAGTAAAAAGCACTTTACGTGATAACTGTTTGCACCGCTTTGAGAATCAAGCCCAAAGTCTTTATGAAACCTACTAAAATTACTACTTTAAACACTTTACACAGAAAAACCTCTACTGAAGTGAAAGAGAGGGCTCATGGCTCCGAAAGAAAAAAAAAATCTTAATTTAGAGTTTTAGCTTTTTTTTTAAAAAAAAAAACATTTATAGCAAGGTGTAAAAATGCCTGGGAAAACAAGCAATAGCAGTTTATGTACATAACAGTAAAATTGACATTAAATAACACACATACCATATATAAAATGCTCCTGACTATAAGATGCAGGTTTAGGGGGCAAAAAAACATGGAAAGATATATACTAAACATGGTGCGTCCATGGTCCAGAAGCATCTTGTAAATGTTCCCCCCAATTATTGTGTCCTCCTGTGTCCCCATGTGTCCCCTTCTGTACCCGTGTCCTCCTTTACTCCCCTTATGTATCCCCTTCTTTCCGTGTTATCCTTTGGCGCTTTGAGTCCGCAAGGAGAAAAGCGCAATATAAATGTTATTTGTCTCGTCTTGTCTTGTCTTGTACCCCGTTTGTCCCCTTCTGTCCCCTGTGTCCTACTCCACTCCCCGTGTACAGATACAAGCAGCGATATCATGGCTCACCTTATCCAGCTGCTCCAGCAGTGATCAGAGACCTCTCCTCTCCCTCATGGCTCCCCCAGTGTTGGCTTCTGCTGATCACGTCATCAGCAGGAGCCGACACTAGGGGAACAGTGAAGTAGAGATCTCCGATTGCCACTGAAGCAGCTGGATGAGGTGAGCCGTACTGCCGCTTCTTACATTTATGCACAGGGAGGGGGGCTGTAGGAAAACGCAGGGGAACAATACAGGGAGTCCCTGACACTGTGGCGAATCCTATTAGCGGCTGTTCACAAGTCGGGGACTCCTTGTACTTGGCATATATGAGACACAGGGACTTTTTCGCCCCAATTTTTGGGGAGGAAGAAAAGAGAGTTGTTTGGCTTGTCTGGTCAATAACCACAGTTCAGACTGTATGCCCATATGACTGACCCAGAGCTCAGCCCGTAACACCTGCACAAACTCCTGCCTAACACAATACACCCTGCAGGTAGGTGTAGCATACAGTCTGATAGATAGCTAATTCACCAGACAGAACCTGATAATTCCTGGCAATGCAATTATGGGCACAACGTATATATATGTGCAAGATAGTCACCTGAGGCCTAGTGGGTGAGGCTATCCAGACGAATCAATCAAGTGGCAGAAGAGCCAAGAGCTCCTGGTGACAGCGAGGGAGTCCAGATAGGAATTTTCCAGAGGTAGTGTAGTCAAGGCAAGCCGAAGTCAGTCCAGGCAGAGTTCATGCAAATCCGTGTCCAAGCAAAGGTCAACCCAGGCAGCAAGGCAAAACATAGTCGAGGTGCAAGGTTGGCAACAGGAATCCAGCAAGCAAGCAAGCGTGGTCAATACAAGGCAGTGGTCGGCAACAGGAATCAAGCAGAGGTTAAGCGTAGTCAAGATACAAGGCAGTGATCAGCAACAGGAATCAATAATGACAGTGAGCGCTACCCAACAACAAGCCAAAGCTAAATGCTATCCCGGGCGATGACTGGGGACGCTCACCAAGTTTAAATACTAGAACTAAGCAGTCAACAAAAAGCAGAATTGAAAACAAACCAACAGTAATCCACTGGATCAGCTGACACGCAAGCATGAATGTCAGAGTTACTGCTTACATCTGCGGAGTGCCTACTGGGAATGCGTCCTCCGCCTACCCAATGAGGTCTGAGAAGCCTCCTGCATTCCACTGATGTCGGCGGCTTGCCGAGACCCGGAAGTCCAAGCTGCAGCCCGAGTCTCGGCATTCCGACACAGACCAGGCACAGCTGACCTTACAAGCATCTTTATGGAAAATGCAGAACGTTCAAGTAACTCATATGCAGGGTTACAGACAGAACAAGTGATTGAGGTATGTACATAACTACAGTATACATATGAGCAAGAGATAAAAAAAAATGTAACAAGAACAGTGAAGTATTCAAAGGGCATTTATATTAATTAGAATACAAAAACAACCACCCATGGAGCTCGGAAGGCTAGCAGGTACTAGGGGAAGCTTAAAGCACATACAACTATATAACTGTCTAGGTAGCTACTGTTCATAATGCTAATTAAAGGAATCTTCGTCATAACAGGTGAGGGGGATGCTTGGAACCCAGCCCAGGCTTTACAATGTTTGTTGAGGCAACCTCTGTGAGTGCATACCAGCTTAACTAGAGACAGCATATTATTTACCAGTTTAATCCATTGGCCCAGCGAAGGGGTAGAAGATCCCATCCAGTTCAAGGTGACAGATTTACTGTACATGCTAACAGTAATGATTCTCTTAGACAAGACCCAGAACATTTGTATTGCACTTTTCTCCTGGCAGACTCAAAGCGCTTCAGGGCTGCAGCCACTTAGGGCGCCTTCCACAGGCAACCAGAATCAATAGGGATACTTGCCCAAAGACTGTTTTATGTACTGGCTTGAGCCATGATTTGAATCCTGGTCAAAGCCTCAAATCCCACTTCAATGGCCTTACCAGTACGCTATTCAGCACACTAAATATGGTATCATATTAAATAAATTGCTGTTCTTAAAAGATCCCCCCTCAAAACAGCGCTTATGGTGGGATGGTTAAAATTGGGGTTTTTAGTTCCAGCTACAGCATTATAAAGAGAGACATTTGTTGATTGATAAGCTGGAATTGCGAAATGGAATTGGAAATTATCATATTTAAATCTCAACTTTCTATACTTAATATTAACCCAGTTGTGATAATTAGGAATGCTCATTCTCATTCCGTGGAAATACAATTTCCGCATTTCCTAGCGGAAATTGTATTTTGGCATTGAAATTTGGAAATCGGTAATGCAAGTGCGGTAGGCGGATTTTTGCGGAATTTCCGCCAACTTTATCACTTTTCTCAAAAATTACAAGGTGTATTAGAAATATTTTTTCTCTTCTTGTTCCCACTTGTCAGCTTAACATTCACTGAAAATGTTGTGTTTCTAGAACCTACGGGGGCTTTGCTATTAACTGCCAAAGATGGCCGCTGTTGACTGTAATGTAAAATGCAGAAAATTTGCATTATTGATATGCGGTATGATGCCGAATTTAGAGGTTAATAGAAAAGCCTGCATAGGTGTTAGAAACACCAAATTTCAGGGAATGTTAAGTAGACAAGTGGAAACGAGAAAAAACATATTTCATAAACACCTTGTAGTTTTTGAGAAAATCAATGTTAAAGGCCCGGTTCACACTTGCGGTGGCCCTCCGGAATCGCCGTGCCGGAGCCGCACCGCCTGCAGAACGGACGGAACGGACGCACGGCATAGCAATTAAAGCCTATGCGTCCGTTCACATGGGTCCGTTCTGCAGAACCGGAGCCGGACCGGATCCGGGCCGGATCCGGACTCCGGCCTCCGTTCCAACATGCGCTATTTTTTCATCCGGCCCCTCCGGCAGCCGTATCCGGGGCGGAGCCGGACTGCACCATCCGGCCAATACAAACAAATGGGAACCGGAGGCCGCACAACACACTGGCTGAGAAATCCGGATCTTCTACCCCACTTCCTATGCGGATTTTTGCGGCGATATTGGCTGGGGACACATGGGCAAGCATTTTGGAGTGGAGCAGCACGAGCTGGAGGTGTTGGCAGGATGTTGGCAGCATGTCGGAGGTGGAGGTGAGTGCTAAACAGCAGAGGGCCTGATTCCACAGGTCCCCCTTCTGCTGACCTCCCAGACCCCAACATTTTTTTTTTTTTTTACGTATATTTTGCCAAACGGATCCGGATCGCATCCTGATTGCCACCTGATGCAACCTGACCGGATCCGGATCGGATCCGGATCAGAACCGTACGGTTCCGATCCGGATCCGGTCCGGATCCGGTCAGGTCATCCGGTCCGTTTGGCAAACAACCGCTAATGTGAACCTGGCCAAAGTTGGCGGAAATTACCACAAAAAGCCGCATCTGAATCATTAGCAGAAAGCGGAATTGGTAGCAGTAATTGGCAATGGCAGAAAGCAAATTTTTAGCAGTAACGGAAATTAGCATTTCCGACCATCCCTAGTGATAATATAGGCAGGAGGTTTTTGTTTTCTCTTTTCTTTTACTGCAAGTTTGAACTTTCATTTCTCGCTAGTGATGAGCTTGAATTTCGCATGGAAGTAATTTTGCTGTTAAAAATTATACTAAACCTGGTGCACTCATGGTCCAGGAGCATCTTGTAGATGTTCTCTAGTGATGTCACAAACATTAAATTTAATTTGCCGCAAAAGTTCGCAAACCAGCAAACTGCTCGAACCGCCATAGACTTCTATGGACAGGTGAATTTTAAAACCCATAGGGACTGTTTCTGGCCACAAAAGTGATAGAAAACTTGTTTTAAGGGGTCTAAAACCTGGCCCATGGCCGTGGCATGCCGGAGGGGGATCCATGGCAAAAGCCCCACCAAAAATTACGTAGTTGACACAGAGTTGTGTTTTACTCTCTGAAGGGCAGAAATCACAGTACATTTCTAAATTTGTGGAATTAAGCGCTTTAAAATGTCTGACGTGCGTACACTGAGATAAGGTAGTGTAAGGGTTACACCAAGTTCACACTGACAGATGAAAAGCCGCATTTAATGCACCAAAAACAATTGCAAAAACGCTCTAGTGATAACATTATGTGAGCAAATCATTATTTTCGCTAGTTGACACCTCCAGGACATAAATTTTAGTCCTCTCAGCGGCAATCTTTGTATAGTGGTGTGTAGTGGTCGCCGTGCTTGTGTGCACATTCGCAGGAGTGCATGCGATTGTTGAGGTAGCTCAATGACAGTTAAGTGACCAAAAAAACACTGATTCTGCACTGGGGTAGTGCCAGTAGTGGTGGGGAAGGATTATTGGGTTATGGACGGTGCACTAATAGGACCAGCCGACCTGTCTCCAACAGCTAACTTGTGCACTGGGCACACAAAACTGCAAATAACAATAGCAAGAAAAAGAAAAACAGCCCTCAGAAGGGTGAACTACTGTAGGTAGCACTAAGCACTGACTGCACCTGTCTGCAACAGCTAAAGTGCACAGTGTGGACACACTGAACAGCAATATCACAAGATCAAAACACCGTCTTTAGAAGGGGACTTGGGGTTATGTAGATGGGGAATTGGTACTGTAGCAGCAAGAAACTCCACTGGGGACACAAAACACAGAACACAGGCATAATTAACACTTTCCCTAGTCTCCTTCTTAGCAGCCACAGTCAGAGTGTAAAATGGCTGCTGTGCTGGCTTTCTGATAGGTAGGGGGGGGAGGGCAGTCCACGTGGGAGGGATAGCTGATTGGATGCCATGTGTCTGCTGACTCTGGGGTGAGGGGTCCATTTAGAGATGAATGCAAATAGATACGAATGCAAACACGTTTGCCATGAACTTTTTTTCAGGCAAACAGTTTGGGCCATCTCCATGTGTCCTCCTATGTCCCCTATGTGTCCCCCATGTGTCCTCTGCCCCACTTGTATCCTTCTTCATGCCCTAGTAGTGTGTTCTTCTGTCCCTCTTTGTGCCCATTTGTCCCCCTCTCTGCCCCCTTTTGTCTCCATTTTGTGCTAGTTTGTCCCCCTCTCTGCCCTTCCGTGTCTCAATTTGTGTCCATTTGCCCCCCTCTCTGCCCTCTCGTGTACTGCTCATATATAGCGTGAAGCAGCAGCTCACCTAATCCAGCAATTACAGTACAGTGGCAACGCTGACACAATGAGCAGAAGCCATCACTAGGTGGAGCCGTGCAGGAGATGAAAGGTCTGCATTCGCTGCTGATATCGAAGGATCAGATGAACCGCTGTTGTTGCTTCAAACTATACACATGGAAGCAGCGGAGGAGGACAGTGGGGGACAAGGCAGGAAGTCCCCGACATTGGGGTTTGTATCGGTGTGCGTTCATAAGTTGGGGGCTCTGTCCTGATCCTGTCTTTGAAATATAAGATGCAGTGAATTTTTTCCTCCATTTTTGTTGGAGTAAAATTGTGTCTCATATTCAGAAAAATACCCAATCTGGTCATAACATCAGGTTTAATGGTTCAGATGACATCTGCTCTCACGGATATTAGATTGGAAGCTAACTGCTTCCAAGGGTAAGATACAGTCGTCTCACAGGTTTTTACATCTTTACACAGTTCCTATACTAGCAAAGTCTACTGCCATCTACAGTCTTTCGTCTCCTCTGTAGACAGAAATCTTGATTGTAAATCAGTCATCAACATAGGATCCTGTGGAGATGAATTGTCCCTGTAGGTCCAACCATGCTCTGTTGTCTATTGCAAGACTTAGAAGATATATGTACATGTCTAGGTTCATTATGCAGACTAACCAATACAAAAGAACAAATTTAATGGTCACAGTTTGTGTACATTTTATAAGAAAATGTCATCGAGCAAGATGCTTCTGAACAAGGCAGGCTTTAGGAAAGAGAATAGGGAATGAACATTTTAATTTGCTTTTTAGATCACTGTGAAATTACATACATAGCATTTGTTTTCATCTGTGACAAATGACAAGTTTATCTTCTTGCAAATAATATTTAATCTTTGACAAACATCCTCTAGGCTGCAGTGTATTACTAAGCCAAAGGGAATGGAGTAATGAAATTACAGTGGAAAACAGCACATTTATCTAGATGTTTGGAATTTACTTTGTACTGCATAGCCAAGCAATCTAAGAGATCATTTCATCAACATCAGTTAATTATGCTAGAAGTTACTACAGTAGTAGTATTTTGTTTCTATTTTTCAGGTTGAATGCTTTTTATTTACTTCTTTTCCTAGATTTGCTTCACCCAGTTACTTTTTCTTCTTGGTGCACTGGGTTTTAACTGCACCCAAAGCATTTACATATCTAGACTTTCTGTTCTGTTACGTATCTATGGCAGAAAAGTGAGTTTCATTCAGCTCACCCTGCACCCAGCCCACCGGCGGCGTACTAATATGCAAACCGGACAAGGAAGAATAGTGGTGCTTTAACGTTTCTGAATCATTTAATGACAATCTGACTTATTAAAACGTCCTATTTGAACCTGTTAACGGCTCCAGGATGGTTTAATAAATCGCTCGCTCCCACTGCCGCTCTGCACATGTACGCGCCCCCCCCCTCCCGCCGCCGTTTACCGTTGGGTCACCGCGATCTGTGGTTGGGTAGAGGTCCTCTACTCAATCGCAATGACTGGAATGAATGAACGTGACCACGATCAGCGGCCACGTCTATTCACAAAACAGTAAACAGTCACAGTATAGTAAAATGTAAAATAAAAAGGTGAACATTTCCTATAAAACGGGAGTGATCACTAGCGCCATCTAGTGGCCAAGAAGTAAAATTACACATACAGGCAAATACATACACTTTTTAAATATCAATAAAATTAATAACTTACACTTCCAAAGTGCCCCCCCCCCCTCCCAAAACAAAACAAAACAAAACAAAACAAAAACACACACTTGTAAAAAAAAAAAAAAAAAAATCAGTTGAAATTTTTTTTTTACATAAATAGTTGCCTTAGGGACTCAGCTTTTTTTAATCTATATTTTATGAGGGAAAATTACTTTTACTTTACTACATAGGGGCTTGTAATTATGGACCGGACAAAAAAAAATAAAAACAGAAAAAGAACACCTATATTTCCAAATAATGTTTTGTCGTCATACATTGTGATAGGGACATAATTTAAACGGTTTAATAATCCGAACAACCGGGCAAAAAAAATGTGTTTTATCCACATGAGAACTTTTATTTTAAAACTATAATGGCCGAAAAAACTGAGAAATAATGAATTTTTTTCCATTATTTTCTTATTTTTTTCTGTTATAATGTATTTAGAATAAATACATTCTTAACAAAATGTACTACCCACAGAAAGCCTAAATTGGTGGTGAAAAAAAACAAGGTATAGATCATTTTGTTGTGAAAAGTAGTAATACAGTTCTTGGTGAATAAAAGGGAGGAGCACAGACAGCTATAAATTGCTCTGGTCAGTTAGAGTAAAAACCCTTGGGGGTGCAGTGGTTAAAATTGTGTATAATTGTGTAAAAACAAATCATCTACTTTTAGAATTTGTTTGAAAATGAGAAGAAAACAAATAAAAATTATTATATTTGGTAATGTATTAATTGAAAAAAATACTGTAACATATCTGAAGCAAAGTTAAGTGAATTATGCTATTGATATTTGGAGTGACTCCCTTATGCAGAAAGACTGCTTTCCTGCCATAAAAACAATTGCGGTTCAGTGTTCTTCTGAACACATGAACAACAACTTTTTCCTATGTGCTACAAGATTTCCGTCGTTTACAAGTCACACTGGGTTCCTTTATAACCTCCCAGACTATTATACACTTTGCAGTTTGAATTATCTTTGATGGTTGACCTCTTCTGGGTAGGGTACAGTGGTCTTGAGTTTCACACATTTGTACACAATCTGTCTCACTGTTTATTGGGGGCCCCCTGAAGAACTTTTGGATGCCCACCCCCCCACCCCCGAACTCCAGCACCAGCAGGATCCCCGTTCCATAAAGCAATTGCAGAGCGGGCTGCAGCAGAAGCGGATATTACCTTTTCCTCCACCAGGTGCCAGGGTCGCTCATCTCCTCTTCACTCATGTGGTGAGCGCTAGCGCCCCTCCAGCTTCCAGTGTCACATGATGCACACATGCTGGGAGCCTATAGAGGGGCACTAATGGCATGCTCACTGCGTGAGTGAAGAGGAGATGAGTGGTCCTGGCGCCCGGCGGAGGAACAGGTAATATTCGCTTCTGCATCAGCCCGCTCTACAATTGCCAGGAGAGGGGAGGCACATGGGGATAAAGAAGCCCCCCCTACACGCCAACACGGACGAGCAAGCCCCTGTGAGCTCCTGCCTCCCCAGCCCCTGCGGGGGCTGCAGGGGTTATAGTTACGTCAGTGGAGATAGTCTTGTAACCTTTTTCAAATTCATGGGTATCAGCTCCTCTTTTTCTCAGGTCCTCAGACACCACCTTTGTTTGAGCCATGATATACATCTGCAAATTTGTTGTATGTATTATTAGGCTTTGCTGGATCCCTTTTCATTAAATAAAATTGAGTCTCAAACTTGTGCCTGATTGTCATTCCTTTGATTGAAAACACCAACGTCTGATTTCCTCTTGGAATGACAAGATCAGGGTTTGGTAAAATATCTGGTCCTACAAGAATTGTTCTGACTCAGATCATTGTAATAGCAATCTATCCCATGAGAGACCTCTATGCCTGGCCTCAATATGCAGATAAAATCACCGTGGACAATCCTTATCAGACAGTTGAACTCACTGGACACCAGATTCACCAGATTACTTGCTTTATTCTGTGAGAAGATTCAGATGCAGCAGTATAGATGGACACAGGTTACAGGGGGTCAAAAGATGATGCCTTTCTTAGCTAGGAGAGCAGTGAGTGTGTGCCTGTTTGAATCAGGCTAGAATAACAAGATGGAGACAGGAAAAGGAAAACACCCAAGCAGGGAGGAGCCAAGAAAGGAAAGAGTGTCATAGGCATCACGTGACAGGCAGAAAATGTGACAGCATAGAACATTACCAGTAACAGCCACTAGATGGAGCATATAACCACAAATACAATTATATGCATTGGAATGGTACAATTCAGGGGCGTAGCAATAGGGGGTGCAGCGGTAGCGACCGCATCGGGGCCCTTGGGCCAGAGGGGCCCCAAAGGGCCCTCCCTCAACTACAGTATTAGCTCTCTATTAGTCCTGTGCTCATAATAATAATCACTTTGACTAGTAGTAATCATTAACAAGCTGTTTCCCATCCCCTTCTTGCACCTCTGACACTGTAGTTGCTATTGGCAGGTTTTGGTGCGCCGTATCAATTGTTATGTATAGAGTGCTTGGGGGGCACCATTGTAAGACTTGCATCAGGGCCCACAGCTCCTTAGCTACGCCACTGGTACAATTCACATGTTAATCTGACTGCGTAGCAGCACAAGAATAACAAGGAAGCAGGAAGATGGGATCTGCATTCTACAAAGCTATATTCAGAGGTTAAGGAAATCAGGAAATTAATAGTGCAAATCTACCATCTTACCACATCCCAAATGTGCTCTATTGGATTAACATATGGTGACCATGGAGGAAGCAAAAAAAATTGCACCACCATACGCACCTATTATAAAAGCCACAAATATTGGCAAAGAAAGGAAATTTGGCCACACGGCGGCTGCTATTGGGCACCAAAATTGACCTTCCCTGCTGCAAATCACAGCTTTTATAATAGCAGCAATATTCATTAATCAAGGTATATTTCGGCAATAGAAGGCGCATGATTAGTGGTAGTGATTTGCAATATCGGCACTGGGGCTTGCGGAAATGCAAATATTTGCATTGCATTTCCGCAATGCAATGTCGCCATTCCACAAAGTAATGCCGCTATTTCCATTTCCACAAGCATTTCCACAATGCATTGCCGCTTTTCTGCAATACAATACTGCTATTACCATTTCCCTAAACCCTAGCACCTGGGATTATTTCAAATCACTACCGCTAATTGGGCGCCTCCAGGCAACAAAATTTACCTTGATTGCCGCACATAGCAGCTTTGCGGTAGAGGGGAGAGGAAAGCTTTAGGAGGGTTTAGGGTTAGGTGCCGCCAGGAAGGGTCTTAAAGATTAAGCACCACTGGGGGGTCTTATGGTTAGGCAGCACCGGAAGGGGGGAGTCTTAGGATTAGGTACCACAAGGGAGTCCAAGGGTTAGGTAGAGGGAGGGTTCTGTGTGAGAGTAGGGTTAGGTTTAGCCAAAGTAAAATATTGGTAAATATTACGGATATCAGACCGCTAATTTTAGCGAGATTCTCCTAAGCAGAAAACCCTTGCATCCTTTTTTCCAGGCTCCTTTTTTACATGTATGTGACCATGGAGGCTATTGGAGTACAGTTACTTCAATGTCATGTTCAATTAAATTGAGCTACTGTTGCTTTTCAATCTTCTCAAACCAGTGTGCTCATTCTCTTCTGACCTCAACAAAACATTTTCATTGGCACAGCTGCTGCTCACTGGATATGTCTCACTTTTTTCTGACCATTTTCTATAAACACTACAGATGACGGGGCACTGAAATTCCAGTAGCCAGGGGCGTAGCAATAGGGGTTGCAGAGGTAGCAACCACATCGTGGCCCTTGGGCCATAGGGGCCCCGAAGGACCCTCCCTCAACTGCAGTATTATCTCTCTATTGGTCCTATGCTCATAATAATCACTTCTATAGATACTTTGAGTAGTGGTAATCATTAACAAACTGTTTCCCATCCCCTTCTTGCACCTCTGACACTGTAGTTGCCATTGGCAGGTTTTGGTGCACCGTATCATTTGTTATGTATAGAGTGCTTGGGGGGCCCCATTGTAAAACTTGCATCGGGGTCCGCAGCTCCTTAGCTACGCCACTGCCAGTAACTGTGCAGTTTCTGAAATTTTCAAACCAGTTATTCTGGAAGCAAAAAAGAGGTCACATTCAAAGACACTTAAATCCCTTTTCTTTCCCATTCTGATGCTCTCTTTGAACTTTAGCAATTTCTTTTAACCACGTCCAGATGCCTGAATGCATTGAGTTGCTGGCATGTGATTGGCTGATTAGCTATTTGTGTGAACATGAAATTGAACTGGTGTACTTAATAAAGTGAGCAGTAAGTCTATGTGTCAATTCTTTTTTTAGATCCATTCATGACACATTTGGTCGCTTTGACCTATTCTGCTAGATGTCTATTGTTCCAGCGTGTCCGATTGATTCACTTTGAATCAATTTTGGGCGGTTCCTCAATCAAAGTCTGTTCAGACATATTGAAAAAGGGCAGAAGCAGGGATGGGTCGTTGAGTGATAGTATTGCACTTTATCAAGTAGTACAGCACTTGTTTGATCCATGCTCAATAGATTCATGCTGTGTAGAAGACAGCATGGATCTATTGACATCAATCGCTATTCCAATTGGGTAGGAATTTATCAGCCTGGAAAATCCTACCATAATTGACCCGGCATATGGCCTGGTCAGACAATTCCAATCCTGTGTCAGATACAGGAAAACATGGCCCCCACTAGGGGCACCATCGCTGGATCTAGTCCATCACTGTCTCAGTTTAGATCAAAGTGTCAGACTAAGTCCAAAATTTTGCTCACCACTGGACCCATCCTCTGCCTCAAGTAATGTATAAATTTCATGTGGGTACATTTTGACTTGCTGCTAGGGGCACCGTTTATAAAAATATGTTTGGGTGCGGTCCTTTGTAACGTGAAGGATCAAAACACAGTCCTTTTTAGGGGCAATCCACCTTGCCCACCAAGACTTTTTTGTTACTTTAGAAAAGGACTTATATAAATAGAGCAATTTTGTAATGCTTTTTCATAAAAATACTTTTATGAAAAAACTTTATTGACACATATAGAAAAATGTATATCAAAAATGGTATAAAAAGGTGGTTTTTCGTTTTCATACAATCAGTCTTCATATGATCAATAATAGATCAATTGTACAAACTATGAGATAGAATAAAGGAGGGGTGAGACCTGATTGAATACAAACACGTCTTATTCCAAAATACAAAACTTTATTCAAATACTTGCTTATTATTTAAAACTTTAAGAATAAAAAATCCCACCATATTGGCCCATCCCCCACCCCATCCATGCACATTCCCACCCAGGTAATCCCCGACACACTCCCCCTCCTAATCACCAATGCCCCTCTGGATCCTGTGCACCTATAATGCTGGCTGCGCAGCCCTAATGGATAAAAAAAAATGGTATAAAAAAGTTTTTTTAATTTCATACAATCAGTCTTCATATGATCAATAATAGATCACTTGACCAAATGGAGGACTAAGACATAGTCTGGCTTGGCTTAGTAAGTGGTTGTAGCTTTATGGGTATTTTGTCTCAAAGGCAATGACACATGTTCGTTTTATGTAAATTTGTATGTGCCCTTCATCAGGCTGTGATACCCAGCTCTACAAATCAAAACAGTAAACAAAAAAGACATATTAAAATCACAAAATATATTGCCACAAAAAAAGATGACAGAAGTAGTCCCAAAGCAGGAACCCACAGCCAAGTAAGGTTTATGGTACATGCACCAGGTTCAATCCAAGAACCTGGAACCCCTAAATAGTATGTACACCTGGAAATAGAATTCATAGTATGTACACAAGGTTCGATCCAGGAACCTACATACCTGAAAGATGTGTCAAGATGAAGATTGAAACAGGAATAGACACCAAGGATGTAGTAAAAGTTCTCCAAAAAAGCCAAGAGGGAGACGTGCTGTATGGACTAGTAAATATCAGTCCCCACATTCACAATAAAGTCTCCAGAAAAAAATGAAAAGAGTATATAGAATATATAGAAAGATAAAAGACAAAAAAGGTTCTTAGGCAAAAGATTATAACAAAAAAAAAAGGGGGCACCGTTGCCAGTTCTAGTCTGGCACAGCGTCACACTATGTGGATTAAAGTGTTGCATAAGATCTGACACTATGATCCCCTTTAGTATCATGCTGTACCACTTACTATTGTAATTATGCTAATGCAATGGGGTGGGGCTAATGTGTGCAAGTTGGCACCATCCACAGGCCCACACTGATACCAGACGGCCTTCTCACTCTGGTGCGAGGAGGAAAAGACCCTGCAACTCCTCACCACAAAGCACACCTGCGATCACACATCTCCCTGTTGCACACTGGAAAAAAGTAAGTTTCTGGGAGGGCATGAGTGATAATTTAATTAGAAAGAGTTAAAAACACTTATTGAAGCAGCAGTTTAGAGGTTAAAAGAGCACTTGTATAAATTTAAGACAAAAGGATTATGTCAGCTCAGAAGAAAAAAAGCATAAAGATACTGTAAATTATCATGATGTTTCAATCTGCTCTTAGTTATGGTTCTTAATGTGAACCTCCCACTTAAAGTGTATAATGTTTACATGCTTAAGTTCAATTCTCTGTGAAGTTTCTCAGAAAGTTACAAGCTAATTTTGGGATTAAGTGTTGATTCTGTTACAAAACAAAAGGGAATGAGTATTACTGGCAATCACTGTAACATTGTGTAAAGCATTAAAATAAATAGATTTTAAAAGTTGTAATTTAAGATGGTGTTTATTTCTCTTATTGCGTGGATAAAATGGCAATAGCCTCTCTGATGTTTTTATTTTTGCCTTCTTCTGAAGAAGTGTTATTATGAAAACAATGGAATTGAATGACCGATTGTTACGCCATTATAAAGAAGGTCTTCGGTACAGTTATTAGGTGTGTACACCTGTCATATTGCAACTAGTTTGTGTGACCCAACTTATTGTCTGCCTGTAATTCTCATGCTGACCTTGGCCCATTTGACTC